>NC_091977.1:233354796-233602296 GCF_044704955.1 Pristiophorus japonicus | reverse complement strand
AGCGCAACATGGAGAGTCTGCTCAAGTCCATCCCGGGGACGGTTGTATTTCAAGACGACATACTTATCACGGGCAGGGACACCGACTCCCATCTCTGCAATCTGGAGGAAGTACTAAAGCGATTGGATCGGGTAGGCCTAAGAGTTAAGAAATCCAAGTGTCAGTTTCTCGCGCCCAAGGTTGAATTTTTGGGCAGAAGGATTGCCGCTGATGGAATCCGCCCAACAGAGTCCAAAACTGAAGCAATTCGCCTGGCACCCAGGCCCCGGAATGTCTCAGAACTGCGTGCCTTTCTCGGGCTACTCAATTACTTTGGGAACTTTATGCAGAACTTGAGCATGCTGCTGGAGCCTCTCCACGTGCTACTCAGAAAGGGGTGCGATTGGTTTTGGGGGGACGCCCAGGAACATGCCTTCAATAAGACACGCAACCTTCTGTGTTTCAACAGTGTTTTGGCTTTCTTTGATCCAGGTAAAAAGCTAGTTCTTACATGTGATGCATCAGCGTATGGGGTCGGGTGCGTTTTGCAACATGTCAATAGTGCGGGCAAATTACAACCTATAGCTTATGCCTCCAGATCACTTTCCCGGGCGGAGCGCGGGTAGGAATGGTGGAGAAGGAGGCGCTTGCGTGCGTGTACGGTGTCAAAAAGATGCACCAATACCTTTTCGGGGCCAAGTTCGCGTTAGAAATCGACCACAAGCCCCTCATGTCCCTCCTATCCGAGGGCAAGGCAAGGCAATCCGAGGCATTTGTCCAGGAGCTCCACCACAAGCACCCGGGGTAGTTCTCATGAAGGCCATATCCAGATCCCACGTCTGGTGGCCTGGCATTGACGCGGACTTGGAGCTCTGCATCCGACGGTGCACCATTTGTGCCCAACTCAGTAATGCCCCTAGGGAGGCCTACCTGAGTCCCTGGCCCTGGTCCACCAAACCGTGGTCGCGAGTGCACGTAGACTATGTGGGCCCATTCATGGGCAAAATGTTCCTTATAGTTGTGGATGCATTTTCAAAGTGGATCGAATGCACCATTTTAAACTCGAGCACCACCTCCACCACTGTGGAGAGCCTTGGAACCATGTTCGCAACGCACGGCATTCCTGACATATTGGTCAGTGATAATGGTCCGTGCTTCACCAGTGCAGAATTTCACCATTTTATAGTTGACCACGGTATAAATCACATTAAGGCGGCACCGTTCAAGCCGGCCTCCAATGGCCAGGCGGAGCGAGCAGTGCAGATCATTAAACAAGGCATGCTCAAAATCCAAGGTCCCACGCTGCAGGGCCGCCTGTCGCGACTGCTACTGGCATGCAGATCTCGTCCGCATTCATTGACTGAAGTTCCCCCCGTACAACTATTGATGAAACGGACCTTAAAGACAAGGCTCTCATTAATCCTCCCAGACATGCATGAAATCGTTGAGGCAAAGCGCCGTAAGCTAACTGAGTACCATGACCGAAATTCGAGGGGGAGGTGGAATGAGATAGGGCACAAAGTGTTTGTACTAAACTATGGCAGGGGTCCCAAATGGCTTGTAGGGACAGTAAAAGGCAAGGAAGGAAACAGGCTACTGGTTGTACAAATGGACAATGGCCAAACCTGCCGGAGGCATGTTGACCAAGTCAAAAGTAGATTTACCAACAGCACTGCTGAACCAGAAGCAGACTACAATGTGGAACTCACACCACACCTGGTGGACAGACAGAGGGAACAACCTGAACAAAGGGCAGTCCCAACAGACAGCCCAGGCGAGACACCAACAATCATACTGAACGAAACAGACAGCCCAGGCGAGATACCAGCAATCACACCGAACGAAAAACAGGCACCAAGGCAAACAACTGAACCATAACTAAGACGCTCCACGCGAGAGCGTAGACCACCTGAGAGACTGAATCTATAAAGACAATAAGACCTTGGGGGAGGGTGATGTCATGTATCTTACATTACTGTACATAACTGTATCTTACCATGCTATACATGACTGTAACTAGAGATGACCTGTAACCACAAGCTTACCTTACCACCAGGGATGCACTTTCAGGAGACGCTGGATACCTGTCCCAGACAGGTATATAAGGACATGTCTCAGGCAAGTGTGGCATTCGAGAGCTGTGTAATAAAGGTGCAGGTCCTGAGTGACCTTGACTTCAGCATGTGCCTCGTGTGAGTCTGTACTGCAGGGACAGGACTTTACACACACTCTCTCTCTCTCTCACTCTCCCCCCCAGTCTCTTTCTCCCTCTCTCTCTCCCGTGTCGCTCTCTCTCCCCCCCACCCCGTCTCTCTCTCTCTTTCTCTCTCTCTCTCTCCCCCGCAGTCTCTCTCTCTCTCTCTCTCTCTCCACCCCAAGTCTCTCTCTCTCTCTCTCTCTTTCTCCCCTTGTCTCTCTCTGTCTGCCAGTTTCTCCCTCTCTCTCCCCCCCCAGTCTGTCTCTCTCTCTCCCTTCATCAGTCTCTCTCTTTCTCTCTCTCTTCCCCCCCCAATCTCTGTTTCTCTCCCCCCCGTCTCTCTCTCTCTCTCTCCCCCAGTCTCTCTCACTCTCTCTCCCCGTCTCTCTCTCCCTCCCTCTCTCTCTCTCTCTCTCTCTCTCTCTCTCTACCCCACTCTTTCTCTCTCTCTCTCCCTCTCTCTCTCTCTCTCCCTCCCCCAGTCTCTCTCTCTCTCTCTCTCTCTCTCTCTTTCTCCCCCAGTCTCTCTCTCTCTGTGCCAGTCTCTCTCTCTCTCTCTCCCCCAGACACTCTCTCTCTCTCTCCCCCCAGTCTCTCTTTCTCTCTCTCCCCCAGACTCTCTCTCTCTCTCCCCCAGTCTCTCTCTCTCTCTCTCTCTCTCCCCAGTCTGTCTCTCTCTTTCTCCCCAGTCTCTCTCTCTCTCTCGATCCCCCAGTCTCTCTCTCTCTCTCTCTCTCTCCCATAGTCTCTCTCTCTCTCTCTCTATCTATCTCGCTCCCCAGTCTCTCTCTCCCCCTCCAGTCTCTCTCTCTATCCCCCTATAGCTGTTTCTCTCTCTCTCGCCCCCAGCCTCTCTCTCTCTCTCTCTCTCTCCCCCAGTGTCTGTCTCTCTCCCCCCACCCCCCCAGTCTCTCTGTCTTTCTCTCTCTTTGTCTCTCCCCCCAGACTCTTTCTCTCTCTGCCCCAGTCTCTCCCCCTCTCTCTCTCTCTCCCAGTCTCTTTCTCTCTCTCTCTCTCTCTTTCTGTCCCCCATTCTCTCTCTCTCTCTCTCTCCCCAGTCTCTCTCTCTTCCCCCCCTCCCCCCCCCCAACATCAGTAAAACAGATTATCTTGTCATTATCACATTGCTGTTTGTGGGGGCTTGCTATGCGCAAATTGGCTGCTGCATTTCCTATATTACAACAATGACTACACTTCAATAGTACGTCTTAGGCTGTACAGCAATTTGGGATGTCCAATGGTAGCGAAGGGTACTATATAAATGCAAGTCTTTCTAGTGCGGTGGGATCTGTTACAGCCACTTGAGAGGGCAGACGGGGCCTCGGTTTAAGTCTCATTTGAAGGATTGTCCTTTGCTAACTCACTCTACTAGCCATTCTTCATGTGGGGGTAGATAGATCATTCTACCCTGAGCTGCATTACAGCTGAGCATAATACTGTCCTCCCCCCATCATCCAGGGGTCATTGGAGAACAATCAGAAGTGGGAACACTAGCTATTTTCTGCCGCTCTCTAGCCAGACCACAAAATGGCCCCTGAATCTACTGTAAGGGTGTGTGGCCATGCCTCCCTGGGGCTCTGCTACTTCACAAAAATAGTTCAGTCAGAGATGCAAAATATGTTGATATATAACCAAATGTACAAGCCAGAATTAAAGAAAGGTGACCAGAATGTTGGAGCACTATAAATTACTTGCATATATTCAGTTTAAGGGCTTGAAAGCTAGACATTCTCTCTGATAGGCTACGTCTCTTTAATCTCTCATTCACAGTAGCCCTGTTTATGGAAACAGGGAGAGGCACAACACAAGTGATACTGTGGGCAGGAATCTCTTATCAGCTTTCAAATTACCCGTCAGTACTGCACTTAGAAAAACTCACAAACAGGAAATCAGACCTTACATTATCCCTGCCTACTATGTACAGTTTTTACTAAATCATCCATGCCACGTATATCTCCCATCTGCAGTTTGAGAGCACTTCATTTGAAGTTGCTCAAAAATAATTCTACCTCCACAGGCAGGGAATGTCTTGAAACTACTCTAAATGATAAACAACTATTTGTGAATGACATAGTGCAAGATTCTGTCAACTTCTCATAACTGTATAAATGGTTTGGTGTGAAATATTATTTTTGTAATCGCTTAGAGACAGAATCCCTTTTGATTGATCTGGAATTCCTAGCATACAGATCCACCTGTGTTGATCTCTTTTTTAATGTACTGCAGTTGTTTTTTTTGTAAAGTTAATGTTATATATGTAAACCTGTAAATACCTTGTTTAACCACCAGAGGGCTCATCCCCTGGAGTCCCAAGGGATCCCACAATCCCTTAGGCGCACCTGTACACAAGGAGGCCTCACAGGCTGGAGAGACACTCTGGAGACCTGTAATAAAGGACTACGGTCACACATTACTTTAAGTTTGCAGTATCTGGTCAGATTCTTTATTCAAAACGTAACAACTGGCGACGAGATACAGATGACGAATCCCACCGCAACAATGTAGAGAACCGTGGGCATCCTGGAGAAATTTTCGGAGGGAGATGATTGGGGAAACCTTCATGGAGAGACTCGACCAATATTTTTTGGTCAACGAGTTGGAAGGAGAAGCGAACGCTGCCAAATGAAGGGCGATCCTCCTTACCGTTTGCAGGGCATCAACGTATGGCCTCATGAAAAATCTGCTCGCTCCAGCTCCAGAGAAGTTGTACGATGATTTGTGCACACTAGTCCAGGAGCATCAAAACTCGAAGGAAAGCGTTCTGATGGCGAGGTACTGGTTCTATACATACAAGAGGTCTGAAGGCCAGGAAGTGGTGAGTTATGTCGCCGAGCTAAGGTGCCTTGCAGGACATTGTGAATTTGAAGGACACTTAGAGCACATGCTCAGGGACTTTTTTGTACTTGGCATTGGCCATGAAGTGTAAGGTTCGAAAATCCACGCCCGCATTTGAAACACCCTAAGGACAAGAAAACTAACATGGGATCGTTCCATACACTAAATGAAAATTTTTGGCCAAGTTAAAAGCAGGCTGGGTAAATGTATGGGCAAATAGAGACATTGGATACAGACATTGTGGAGTCTGGGCTCACAAGCGAGACAGAGGCACTGGCCATTGGGGGAAAAGTGCATTCTGGCAGGCCAATCAGGGGTCAAGTCGGGCCTGAAGTGGGGAAATCCTCAACCAATAAGGACTCCCTGGCCCAGTTTGAAAATGACTTCCTCTCCCCCCAAATCAAACTACGAATGTGGGCCATTATCTACCTAATTAATATGGACAATAGCTCTGAATCAAAACTATGAATCACTGCAGGAATGGCCCACTGACTCCCAGCACTATAACAAAGGACCCACAGACGTTCAGGCACCTATGTGCCCCGTAACAATACCCTGGTCCTCACACCTGCGTGAACCTATGACATCTTATGATTAAATATTCAAAGCTATCTCCCCGCCCAAACTTACACAATGGACCACCCACTGGGTTTGAGCGTGAAAACACCAGAACTGAATTGAATACAAACATAGGGCACAGAACCACCAGAAAAAGGAGTTGTGGGCAGAGTTCACAGGGGAGGAAAGGTGTGGAGAGGAAAAGACTTGCAGGAGTTGTGGAGAAAAACAGTTTGGGGTCAGTTCTTGAAAAGGCTGCTGGCTGCTGGAGGGGAAATGCAGCTGGAGCAGTAGGAAAACCAGTTTTGGGGTCAGTTCTTGAAAGGGCTGCTGGTTGCTGGGGGGGAAGGAGCTGAGAGAGTTTTGCAAACTTTGATTTTGGTTGAGACTAAAAACCCACGAGCCAACCTCCTGGTTGGTAAGTGGCAGCAGGTGCTGCTGTTAGCCCTGAACACACTGGACAGGGTGAGAATAGCCGAAGCATCAGGCTGGGGCTCACAGAGCTGTGCAGACCTGGACACCTGGTTCAATAACCTGGATTCACAGCTGTAGTCTGACCATAACCGAGAGGCAGATAGAAGAAACCGACTCAACATCGAGGAGGAAAACCGAACAACAACATAAAACCCACCCCAGAGGGACCCTGAGCTGAAATAAGTGCTACAGGACCCCGGAGTTGATAGGATTATGAGTAGAGCCCAAAGCCCCTCACAGACTCAATTTAGAATAGGAAATGGTAGGACGGGTGGGAGTGGGAGGTGTGGTTGTGTGTGAGTGGGATGTTTTAACCTCTTGTTTTCCCCTTCCCTGTTGCGAGATTTTTCGGGTTGTTGAATGAGATTTTGCCATCACTGCCATTTTATGACCTCTTCCTATGCCCTCTATCTTTGTGTTTGCTATTCTAAATAAACAACATTAGCCATTTTGTACTCTTACCCACTGTGTCTGGTGCCTCATTACTCACCCACCCTCATTAATCGCACGTACAGAACCCAAGGGGAGCATGGATTCGAACCCACACCCCAAGCTCCCCTTACAGAAGTAATACTTCGCAAACTTTTGATTGTAGAGACCCCAAACTTGAGTAAAGCCCAGGCGTTCATCGCCACCAGTGACAATACCAAACAAGTCTCTCAGCACACGAGTGCTGCTGCAAGTACTGTGAACAAAGTGATGTTGTTTTCGAATCGTAACGTACAGGGCAGGCCTCACATGCCTGTAGTTGCACGTCCGCAGATGACTCAGAGTCCACCATCAAGGGTGGTGAATGCAAGGCCATTAACACCTTGTTGGCGCTGCGGAGGTGATCATCATTTTCATTCATGCCGCTTCAAAGGGTACGTTTGCAAGGGCTGTGGAACAATGGGACACCTCCAACGTATGTGCAGGTGAGTTGCAAACCCTGCTAATCCTGCAAACCACCATGTTGCAGAGGAGGACAGATCCACGGTGGATCACGACGAACCAGAGCCTCAGACCGAGGAGGAAGAGGTACATGGGGTGCACACATTTACCACAAAGTGTCCTCCGATAATGCTGAAGGTTGAATTCAATGGACTCCCGGTGTCAATGGAGCTGGACACGGGCGCGAGCCAGTCCATAATGAGCAAAAAGACTTTCGATAAATTGTGGTGCAGCAAGGCCACAAGGCCAGTCCTGACTCCCATTCATACTAAACTGAGACCGTACACAAAAGAACTGATTCTCGTAATCGGCAGTGCTACCGTAAAGGCTTCCTACGATGGAGCGGTGCACAAGCTACCACTCTGGGTGGTACCGGGCAATGGTCCCACGCTGTTCGGCAGGAGCTGGCTGGGAAAGATACGCTGGAAATGGGGCGATGTCCGAGCGCTCTCGTCTGTTGACGACACTTCACGTGCCCAGGTCCTAAATAAGTTCCCCTCTCTGTTCAAACCGGGCATCGGGAAGTTCCAAGGAGCAAAAGTGCAGATCCACTTGATTCCGGGGGCGCGACCCATCCATCACAAGGTGAGAGTGGTACCGTACATGATGAGAGAGAGGGTGGAGATCGAGCTGGACCGGCTGCAACGAGAGGGCAGCATTTCACTGATCGAATTCAACGAGTGGGCCAGTCCGATTGTTCCAGTCCTCAAGGAAGATGGCACCGTCAGAATCTGTGGTGATTACAAAGTAACTATCAATCGTTTCTCCCTGCAGGATCAATACCCGCTACCAAAGGTAGGAGCTGGAGGAATCATCGAAGGGTCTCACCTGCATCAACACGCACAAAGATCTCTTCATTTACAATAGATGCCCGTTTGGGATTCGATCGGCTGTGGCGATATTCCAGAGGAACATGGAAAGCTTACTGAAGTCAGTCCCACGCACTGTGGTCTTCCAGGACATCATCTTGGTTACAGGTCGGGACACCGTCGAGCACCTGCAGAACCCGGAGGAGGTTCTTCGTCGGCTTAATTGTGTGGGGCTCACATTAAAACGCTCGAAGTGTGTTTTCCTGGTGCCTGAAGTGGAGTTCCTGGGGAGAAGAAACGCAGCGGATGACATCAGGCCCACTGATTCGAAGACGGAGGCAATTAAGAACGCACCAAGACCACAGAACATGACGGAGCTGCAGTCGTTTCTAGGACTCTTGAACTACTTTGGTAACTTCTTACCGGGTCTTAGCACACTGTTAGAACCACTGCACTCTTTACTGCGTAAAGGAGATGAATGGTTATGGGATAAAAGCCAAGAAAATGTCTTTGAGAAAGCTAGGAAACTGTTATGCTCAAACAAATTGCTTGTGTTGTATGATCCATGTAAGCTTTTGGTACTAGCATGTGATGCGTTGTCATGAGGGGTTTGGTGTATTGCAACAAGCTAATGAATCTAGGAAATTGCAATGGGTTGCTTATGTATCCAGAAGTATGTCTAAGGCTGAGAGGGCCTACAGCATGATCGAAAAAGAAGCGTTAGCGTGTGTTAATGGGGTAAAGAAAATCCATCAATATCTGTTTAGGCTCAAATTTGAATTGGAAACCGACCATAAGCCACTTATATCCCTCTTTTCTGAAAGTAAGGGGATAAATACGAAAGCATCGGCCCGCATCCAGAGATGGGCACTCAAGTTGTCCGCATACAACTATGCCATCCGCCACAGGCCAGGCACAGAAAACTGTGCCGATGCTCTCAGTAGGCTGCCATTGCCCACCACAAGCGTGGAGATGGCACAGCCCACAGATTTAGTTATGGTAATGGAAGCATTTGAGAGTGAGCATTCACCTGTTACCGCCCGATAGATTAGAACCTGGACGAGCCAGGACCCCTTACTGTCCTTAGTAAAAAACTGTGTGCTCCACGGGAGTTGGTCCAGTGTCCCGTTAGAGATGCAGGAAGAAATAAAGCCGTACCAGCGGCGCAGAGATGAAATGTCCATACAGGCAGACTTCCTCCGATGGGGTAATCGGGTAGTGGTGCCAAAAAAGGGCAGGGACACTTTCATTAGTGACTTCCACAGTACCCACCCAGGCATTGTAATGATGAAAGTGATAGCCAGATCCCACGTGTGGTGGCCCAGTGTCGATGCAGACTTAGAGTCCTATGTACACAAATGTAACACATGTTCACAGTTGAGCAATGCACCCAGGGAGGCGCCACTAAGTTTATTGTCCTGGCCCTCCAAGCCGTGGTCCAGGGTCCATGTCGACTATGCAGGCCCATTCTTGGGATAAATGTTCCTTGTGGTTGTAAATGCGTACTCCAAATGGATTGAATGTGAGATAATGTCGGCAAGCACGTCCGCTGCCACCATTGAAAGCCTGCGGGCCATGTTTGCCATGCACGGCCTGCCTGATGTCCTTGTGAGTGATAATGGGCCGTGCTTCACCAGTGCTGAGTTCAAGGAGTTCATGAGCCACAATGGGATCAAACATGTCACTTCTGCCCCGTTTAAACCAGCATCCAATGGTCAGGCACAGCGAGAAGTGCAAACAATCAAGCAGAGCTTGAAGAGGGTAACTGAAGGCTCACTGCAGACTTGCCTATCCCGAGTCCTGTTTAGTTACCGCACAAGACCCCACCCGCTCACTGGGGTTCTCCCCGCTGAACTGGTCATGAAAAGGGCACATTTCAGGGTTAGCCCACACTGATCTACACGAACAGGTAGAGAGCAGGTGGCTTCACCAGAATACATCTCATGATCGCGCAAATGTGTCGCGCAGAATCAAAATTAATGATCCTGTATTTGTGTTGAACTATGGATAAGGTCCCAAGTGGCTTCCCGGCATTGTCGTGGCCAAAGAGGGGAGTAGGATGTTTCAACTTTCAAATGGACTCACCTGCAGAAAAGACGGACCAAACCAAACTCAGATTCATGGACTATCCAGAACAACCCACAATAGACTCTACCTTTTTCGACCCCCCAACACACACACCAGTGGCAACCGACCCAGCGGTTGACCACGAAGCAGAACCCATCACCTGCAGCAGCCCAGCAGGGCCCTGCAAAGCCAGCTGCGCAGTAGCCCAGCAAGGGCCCAACAAACGACTCACCAAAACCAGCATTTGCACCAAGACGATCAACCAGGAAAAGGAAGGCCCCAGATCGACTCACATTGTAAATAATTACACTATTAGCTTTTTGGGGAGGGCGGGGGGGGGGGAGTGTTGTTATATATGTAAACCTGTAAATACCTTGTTTAACCACCAGAGGGCTCATCCCCTGGAGTTCCAAAGGATCCCATAATCCCTTGGGAGCACCTGTACATAAGGAGGCCTCACAGGCTGGAGAGGCACTCTGGAGACCTGTAATAAAGGACTACGGTCACTCATTACTTTAAGCTTACAGTATCTGATCAGATTCTTTATTCAAGACATAACAGTTAATCCTTGTGCTCACTGACCTAAATTGGCTGCTGGTCCGGCGATGCCACAAATTTTAAATTGTGCATTCAAATCCCTTCGTGCCACCCGCCCCTCCCCCCTCCACTATCTCTGTAACCTCCTCCAGCCCAATAACCCTCTGAGATCTCTGCGCTCCTCCAATTCTGGCCTCTTGCACATCCCCAATTTTAATCACCCCACCATTGGTGGCCGATCCTTCAGCTGTCGAGGTCCTATTTGGGCCTTGCGTTCCGGCGGCACAGAGTCGAAAGACCTATAAAGGCCAGTGAGACCGGGGAGTCGGTGAGGCGGGAGTTCTGGCGGCAGAGAGTCGAGAGGCCTATAAAGGCCAGTGAGACCGGGGGAGTCGGTGAGGCGGGAGTTCTGGCGGCAGAGAGTCGAGAGGCCTAGAAAGGCCAGTGAGACCGGGGAGTCGGTGAGGCGGGAGTTCTGGCGGCAGAGAGTCGAGAGGCCTAGAAAGGCCAGTGAGACCGGGGAGTCGGTGAGGCGGGAGTTCTGGCGGCAGAGAGTCGAGAGGCCTAGAAAGGCCCAGCTTGAGCAGCTGCAGCAGGGACAGAAGGCAAAAAAGAAGTAGAAGTAAATCGAAAGGTGACGTCACAGCTAAAGGGGTAAGTGATTGGCTGGTGATTGATAAGTAGCTTTTCTATTTCCTTTCTATTTCAGTAAGTAACCTTTAGCATTGTGGTTGCCAAATTAAGTTAATCTAGGGGATAATTCTTGGCAGGACAGCTTGGACACGTGTTATGCTCCTCCTGTACCATGTGGGAAATCAGGGACGCCTCTGGTGTCCCTGATGACTACGTGTGCGGGAAGTGTATCTGCCTCCAGCTGTTGATGAACCGCGTTGCGGAACTGGAGCTGCGGGTGGATTCACTCTGCAACATGCACGATGCTGAGAATGATGTGAATAGCACATTTAGTGAGTTGGTCTTACTGCAGGTAAAGGGTACACAGCCAGATAGGGAATGGAAGACCAGCAGGAAGAGCAGTGCAAGGAAGGTAGTGCAGGGGTCCCCTGCGGTCATCCCCTTGCAAAACAGATACACCGCTTTGGGTACTGTTGAGGGGGATGACTCATCAGGGGAGAGCAGCAGCAGTCAAGTTCATGGCACCGTGGCTGGCTCTGCTGCACAGGAGGGCAGGAAAAAGAGTGGGAGAACGATAGTGATAGGGAATTCAATTGTAAGGGGAATAGATAGGCGTTTCTGCGGCCGCAACTGAGACTCCAGGAATGTATGTTGCCTCCCTGGTGCAAGGGTCAAGGATGTCTCGGAGCGGGTGCAGAACATTCTGAAAAGGGAGGGTGAACAGCCAGTTGTCGTGGTGCATATAGGTACCAACGACATAGGTAAAAAATGGGATGAGGTCCTTCGAAACGAATTTAAGGAGCTAGGAGTTAAATTAAAAAGTAGGACCTCAAAAGTAGTAATCTCAGGATTGCTACGAGTGCCACGTGCTAGTCAGAGTAGGAATCGCAGGATAGCTCAGATGAATACGTGGCTTGAGCAGTGGTGCAGCAGGGAAGGATTCAAATTCCTGGGACATTGGAACCGGTTCTGGGGGGGGTGGGAACAGTACAAACCGGACGGTCTGCACCTGGGCAGGACCGGAACCAATGTCCTAGGGGGAGTGTTTGCTAGTGCTGTTTGGGAGAAGTTAAACTAATATGGCACGGGAATGGGAACCAATGCAGGGAGACAGAGGGAAACAAAATGGAGACAGAAGCAAAAGACAGAAAGGAGAAGAGTAAAAGTGGAGGGCAGAGAAACCCAAGGCAAAAAACAAAAATGGCCACTTTACAGCAAAATTCTAAAGGGTCAAAGTGTGTTAAAAAGGCAAGCCGGAAGACTCTGTGCCTCAATGCGAGGAGTATTCGGAATAAGATGGACGAATTAACTGTGCAGATAATAGTTAACAGATACGATGTGGTTGGCATCACGGAGACGTGGCTCCAGGGTGACCAAGGCTGGGAACTCAACATCCAAGGGTATTCAACATTTAGGAAGGATAGACAGAAAGGAAAAGGAGGCGGGGTGGTGTTGTTGGTTAAAGAAGAAATTAATGCAATTGTAAGGAAAGACATTAGCTTGGATGATGTGGAATCGGTATGGGTGGAGCTACGGAATACCAAAGGGCAGAAAACACTAGTGGGAGTTGTGTACAGACCTCCAAACAGTAATAGTGATGTTGGGGAGGGCATCAAACAGGAAATTAGGGGTGCATGCAATAAAGGTGCAGCAGTTATCATGGGTGACTTTAATATGCATATAGATTGGGCTAACCAAACTGGAAACAATACAGTGGAGGAGGATTTCCTGGAGTACATAAGGGATGGTTTTCTAGACCAATATGTCGAGGAACCAACTAGGGGGGAGGCCATCTTAGACTGGGTGTTTTGTAATGAGAGAGGATTAATTAGCAATCTCGTTGTGTGAGGCCCCTTGGGGAAGAGTGACCATAATATGGTGGAATTCTACATTAGGATGGAGAATTAAACAGTTAATTCAGAGACCATGGTCCAGAACTTAAAGAAGGGTAACTTTGAAGGTATGAGGCGTGAATTGGCTAGGATAGATTGGCGAATGATACTTAAGGGGTTGACAGTAGATGGGCAATGGCAGACATTTAGAGACCGCATAGATGTACTACAACAATGGTACATCCCTGTCTGGCGTAAAAATAAAAAAGGGAAGGTGGCTCAACCGTGGCGATCAAGGGAAATCAGAGATAGTATCAAAGCCAAGGAAGTGGCATACAAATTGGCCAGAAATAGCAGCGAACCCGGGGACTGGGAGAAATTTAGAACTCAGCAGAGGAGGACAAAGGGTTTGATTAGGGCAGGGAAAATAGAGTACGAGAGGAAGCTTGCAGGGAACATTAAAACGGACTGCAAAAGCTTCTATAGATATGTAAAGAGAAAAAGGTTAGTAAAGACAAATGTAGGGCCCCTGCAGTCAGAATCAGGGGAAGTCATAACGGGGAGCAAAGAAATGGCAGACCAATTGAACAAGTACTTTGGTTCGGTATTCACTAAGGAGGACACAAACAACCTTCTGGATATAAAAGGGGTCAGAGGGTCTAGTAAGAAGGAGGAACTGAGGGAAATCCTTATTAGTCGGGAAATTGTGTTGGGGAAATTGATGGGATTGAAGGCCGATAAATCCCCAGGGCCTGATGGACTGCATCCCAGAGTACTTAAGGAGGTGGCCTTGAAAATAGCGGATGCATTGACAGTCATTTTCCAACATTCCATAGACTCTGGATCAGTTCCTATGGAGTGGAGGGTAGCCAATGTAACCCCACTTTTTAAAAAAGAAGGGAGAGAGAAAACAGGGAATTATAGACCGGTCAGCCTGACATCGGTAGTAGGTAAAATGATGGAATCAATTATTAAGGATGTCATAGCAGCGCATTTGGAAAGAGGTGACATGATAGGTCCAAGTCAGCATGGATTTGTGAAAGGGAAGTCATGCTTGACAAATCTTCTGGAATTTTTTGAGGATGTTTCCAGTAGAGTGGACAAGGGAGAACCAGTTGATGTGGTGTATTTGGACTTTCAGAAGGCTTTCGGCAAGGTCCCACACAAGAGATGAATGTGCAAAGTTAAAGCACATGGGATTGGGGTAGTGTGCTGACGTGGATTGAGAACTGGTTAGCAGACAGGAAGCAAAGAGTAGGAGTAAATGGGTACTTTTCAGAATGGCAGGCAGTGACCAATGGGGTACCGCAAGGTTCTGTGCTGGGGCCCCAGCTGTTTACATTGTACATTAATGATTTAGACGAGGGGATTAAATGTAGTATCTCTAAATTTGTGGATGACACTAAGTTGGGTGTCAGTGTGAGCTGCGAGGAGGATGCTATGAGGCTGCAGAGTGACTTGGATAGGGTAGGTGAGTGGGAAAATGCATGGCAGATGAAGTATAATGTGGACAAATGTGAGGTTATCCACTTTGGTGGTAAAAACAGAGAGACAGACTATTATCTGAATGGTGACAGATTAGGAAAAAGGGAGGTGCAACGAGACCTGGGTGTCATGGTACATCAGTCATTGAAGGTTGGCATGCAGGTACAGCAGGCGGTTAAGAAAGCAAATGGCATGTTGGCCTTCATAGCGATGGGATTTGAGTATAGGGGTAGGGAGGTGTTACTACAGTTGTACAGGGCCTTGGTGAGGCCACACCTGGAGTATTGTGTACAGTTTTGGTTTCCTAACTTGAGGAAGGACATTCTTGCTATTAAGGGAGTGCAGCGAAGGTTCACCAGACTGATTCCCGGGATGGCGGGACTGACATATCAAGAAAGACTGGATCAACTGGGCTTGTATTGATTGGAGTTCAGAAGAATGAGAGGGGATCTCATAGAAACGTTTAAAATTCTGGCGGGTTTAGACAGGTTAGATGCAGGAAGAATGTTCCCAATGTTGGGGAAGTCCAGAACCAGGGGTCACAGTCTTAAGGATAAGGGGTAAGCCATTTAGGAACGAGATGAGGAGAAACTTCTTCACCCAGAGAGTGGTGAATCTGTGGAATTCTCTACTACAGAAAGTTGTTGAGGCCAATTCACTAAATATATTCAAAAAGGAGTTAGATGTAGTCCTGACTACTAGGGGGATCAAGGGGTATGGTGAGAAAGCAGGAATGGGGTACTGAGGATGCATGTTCAGCCATGAACTCATTGAATGGTGGTGCAGGCTTGAAGGGCTGAATGGCCTACTCCTGCACCTACTTTCTATGTTTCTATATTTCTAATAACTCCTTATGTGGCTCGGTGTCAAATTTTGTTTGATAATTACTCTCGTGAAGCGCTTTGGGCAATTTTTCTACGTTAAAGATGCTACATAAATGCAAGTTTTTGTTGCTGTAAAGTAAATACAATTTTAGTGGTTTATCTGGTGAAAGAGGCTTAAGACAGACAAAAACGCTTCATCACAATTTCCTGTTTTTAAAAAAACTGCAAAAAATAAATTTACAGCATCGGGCATCAGCCCAGATTGCTACACTACAAATAAATTGAGAAATTTGCAGTTTTTCATCTAAATAGATACATTTTGGAGGGGTGCTAAAATTATTGGAAACTTATGCAATGGAGAAGTAAAAAACTGCATGTAAATGAGGAACATAAGAACATAAGAAATAGGAGCAGGAGTAGGTAATTTGGCCCCTCGAGCCTGCTCCACCATTCAATAAGATCATAGCTGATCTGATCATGGACCCAGTTCCACTTCCCTGCCCACTCCCCATAACCCTTGACTCCCTTATCATACAAAAATCTGTCCATCTTCACCTTAAATATAGTCAAAGACCCAGCCTCCACAGCTCTCTTGGTTAGAGAATTCTACAGCTTCACACCCCACTGAGAAAAGAAATTCTTCCTCATTTCTGTTTTAAATGGGTGACCCCTTATTCTGAACCTATGCCCCCCAGTTCTAGATTTCCCCATGAGGGAAAACATCCTCTCTACATCAATCCTGTCAAGCCCCCTCAGAATCTTATCTGTCTCAATAAAATCACCTATAATTCTTCTAAACTCCAAGGAGTACAGGCCCAACCTGCTCAACCTTTCTTCATATGACAACCCCTTCATCTCAGGAATCAACCTCGTGAACATTCTCTGAACTGCCTCCAATGCAAGTATATCCTTCCTTAAATAAGGAGACCAAAACTGTATTCTAGGTGTGGTCTTACCAATGTCCTGTACAGTTGGAACAGGACTTCGCTACTTTTGTACTCCATTCCCCTTGCAATAAAGGACAGCATTCCATTTGCCTTCCTGATTATTTGCTGTACCTGCATACTAACTTTTTGTATTTCATGTACATCATCATCATAGGCAGTCCCTCGGAATCGAGGAAGACTTGCTTCCACTCTTAGAATGAGTCCTTAGGTGGCTGAACAGTCCAATACGAGAGCCACAGTCCCTGCCACAGGTGGGACATACAGTCGTTGAGGGTAAGGGAGGTTGGGACAGATATTCCGCAAATTCTTTCCGCTGCTTGCACTTGTTTTCTGCATGCACTCGGCGATGAGACTTGAGATGCTCAGCGCCCTCCCGGATGCACTTCCTCGACTTAGGGCGGTCTTTGGCCAGGGACTCCCAGGTGTCGGTGGGGATGTTGCACTTTATCAGGGAGGCTTTGAGGGTGCCCTTGTAACGTTTCCTCTGTCCACCTTTGGCTCGTTTGCTATGAAGGAGTTCTGAATAGAGCGCTTGCTTTGGGAGTCTCGTATCTGGCATGCGGACAATGTGGCCTGCCCAGTGGAGCTGATCAAGTGTGGTCAGTGCTTCAATGCTGGTGATGTTGGCCTGGATGAGGTCACTAATGGTGCGTCTGTCCTCCCAGGGGATTTGTTCGAAGACCTGGTCCTCAAATCTACTATCAAGCTCATGGTCTACAGGGCTGTAGTAATATCCGCCCTCCTGTATGGCTCAGAGACATGGACCACG
This sequence comes from Pristiophorus japonicus, assembly GCF_044704955.1. Taxonomy (NCBI): domain Eukaryota; kingdom Metazoa; phylum Chordata; class Chondrichthyes; family Pristiophoridae; genus Pristiophorus; species Pristiophorus japonicus. Next base: position 233,585,420 of record NC_091977.1, on the reverse strand, counting down.
TACAGCAGATACCTCAAGTCGCTGGAGAAATACCACCAACGATGTCTCCGCAAGATCCGACAAATTTCATGTACAAGAACCCTCAGGTCCCTCTGTACTGCAGCATTTTGTAATAGTTCCCCATTTAAATAATAATTTGCTTTTTATTTCTCCTTCCAAAGTGGATAACCTCACTTTATTTTGTAATACAGCAGAGGAGGACAAAGGGTTTAATTAGGAGGCGGGAAATAGAGTATGAGAGGAAACTTGCTGGGAACATAAAAACTGACTGCAAAAGCTTCTATAGATATGTGAAGAGAAAAAGATTAGTGAAGACAAACATAGGTTCCTTGCGGTCAGAATCAGGTGAATTTATAATGAGGAACAAAGAAATGGCAGACCAATTGAACAAATACTTTGGTTCTGTTTTCACGAAGGAAGACACAAATAACCTTCTGGAAATACTAGGGGTACGAGGGTCTACTGAGAAGGAAGAACTGAAGGATATCCTTATAAAGCGGGAAATTGTGTTAGGGAAATTGATGGTATTGAAGGCTGATAAACCCCCGGGTCCTGATAATCTGCGTCCCAGAGTACTTAAGGAAGTGGCCCTAGAAATAGTGGATGCATTGGTGATCATTTTCCACCATTCTATCGACTCTGGATCAGTTCCTATGGACTGGAGGGTAGCTAATGTAACACCACTGTTTAAAAAAGGAGGGCCAGAGAAAACAGGTAATTATAGACTCGTTAGCCTGACATCAGTAGTGGGGAAAATGTTGGAATCAATTATTAAAGATGAAATAGCAGCGCATTTGGAAAGCAGTGACAGGATCGTTCCAAGTCAGCATGGATTTATGAAAGGGAAATCCTGCTTGACAAATCTTCTGAAATTTTCTGAGGATGTAACTAGTCGAGTGGACAACGGAGAACCAGTGGATGTGGTGTATTTGGACTTTCAAAAGGCTTTTGACAAGGTCCACACAAGAGATTGTTGTACAAAATCAAAGCACATGGTATTGGGGGTAATGTACTGACGTGGATAGAGAACTGGTTGGCAGACAGGAAGCAGAGGGTCGGGATAAACGGGTCCTTTTCAGAATGGCAGGCAGTGACTAGTGGAGTACTGCAGGGCTCAGTACTGGGACCCCAGCTCTTTACAATATACATTAATGATTTAGATGAAGGAATTGAGTGTAATATCTCCAAGTTTGCAGATGATACTAAGCTGGGTGGCGGTGTGAGCTGTGGGGAGGATGCTAAGAGGCTGCAGGGCACTTGGACAGGTTAGGTGAATGGGCAAATGAATGGCAGATGCAGTATAATGTGGATAAATGTGAGGTTATCCACTTTGGGGGCAAAAACACGAAGGCGGAATATTATCTGAATGGTGGCAGATTAGGAAAGGGGAAGGTGCAACGAGACCTGGGTGTCATGGTTCATCAGTCATTGAAAGTTGGCATGCAGGTACAGCAGGTGGTGAAGAAGGCAAATGGTATGTTGGCCTTCATGGCTAGGGGATTTGAGTATAGGAGCAGGGAGGTCTTATTGCAGTTGTTCAGGGCCTTGGTGAGACCTCACCTGGAATATTGTGTTCAGTTTTGTTCTCCTAATCTGAGGAAGGATGTTCTTGCTAATGAGGGAGTGTAGCGAAGGTTCACCAGACTGATTCCCGGGATGGCGGGATCAACTGGGCTTTTATACACTGGAGTTTAGAAGGATGAGAGGGGATCTCATAGAAACTTACAAAATTCCGACGGGACTGGACAGGTTAGATGCAGGAAGAATGTTCCCGATGATGGGGAAGTCCAGAACCTGGGGACACAGTCTTAGGATAAGGGGTAGGCCATTTAGGACTGAGATGAGGAGAAAGTTCTTCACTCAGAGAGTTGTTAACCTGTGGAATTCTCTACTGCAGAGAGTTGTTGATGCCAGTTCATTGGATATATTCAAGAGGGAGTTAGATATGGCCCTTGTGGCTAAAGGGATCAAGGGGTACGGAGAGAAAGCAGGAAAGGGGGACTGAGGGAATGATCAGCCATGATCTTATTGAATGGTGGTGCAGGCTCGAAGGGCGAATAGCCTACTCCTGCACCTATTTTCTATATTTCTAGCCCACATTATAGTTCATCTGCCAAATTTTTGCCCACTTACTGAGTCTATCTATATCTCTTTGTAGATTCTTTGCGCCCTCCTCACAACTTGCTTTCCCACCTATCTTTGTATCATAAGCAAATCTGGCTACAGTACACTCGGTCCCTTCATCCAAGTCATTAATATAGATTGTAAATACATGTAGTTGATGCCCCAGCACTGATCCCTGTGGCACCCCATTAGTTACTGTCATGTATGGAACCTTCATGTAACTGTAACCTTCATGTAACAACACTGTACACTGTATACACCTAAGAAATGCACACCTTGACCACAGGGGGTGAACTTGTGGGAGACACTCCTCACCTGGTCATCCAGGTATATAAAGGGAGGTCCCACACAGGGTCATCACTTCTTGGTTCTGTGAATAAAGATTCGGGTCACAGAGTGACCTTGTCTGCAGAATGTGCTTCGTGTGAATTTATAGTAGTGTGTAAGGACATTACATTTGGCGAGGAGAAATGGGAATCAACGACTCACGAGAATGGCCACCAGTAGCACAGAGGAACGGTACTGTGTTGGTAACGACTGGGACGATTTCGTTGAGAGGCTCCAGCAGAGCTTTGTCACGAAGGACTGGCTGGGAGATGCAGCGACTGACAAGCGAAGGTTGCATCTACTGACCAGCTGTGGACCTAAGACATACGCGCTGATGAAAGACCTGCTCGCACCCGAGAAGCCAGCGGACAAAACCTTTGAAGAGCTCAGCAAACTGATCGATGAGCACCTCAAACCGGCGAGCAGTATACACATGGCCCGACACAGCTTCTATACACACCGACGTCGGGAAGGACAGAGCATACCGGACTTTGTTGGGTACCTTCGGCGCTTGGCCAGCCTCTGTAAGTTCACAAACACCTGCAGGGGGGAAATGTTAAGGGATTTCTTTATTGAGGGCATTGGTCATGCCGGGATTTTCAGAAAGCTAATTGAGACCAAGGACTTGACCTTGGAAGCGGCGGTGTTGATGGCTCAGACCTTCATGGCGGGGGAGGAGGAAACCAAGATAATATACGCGCGCATCTCTGCTTCCAACGTGGCGATGGATCAGGGAGTTAACACTGTAAACGCGACTCAGAACCCCGCAGGCAGGCAAGGGCAATTCGACACCACCCAGGCAGCAACAGCCTCTAGAGTGGGTCCTCAACAGAGACAAAGGCAGCTTGAATGGACATTTACGCCATCACAGTGGACAATGCATCCCGGGATAGGGCCATTGACACACCCTAGCAGAGTGCTCAAGAGTAATCAAAGAGACAATCAGAGAGGAATACCTGGTAACAGCTCTTTTGTTCACAACGATATCAGCTCTAGCTGGAGGTGTGGGGGGAGACATGCTGCAAAAACCTGCAGGTTTCAACAATTTATCTGTAGAAATTGTAACTTCAGTGGACATTAAGCCAGAATGTGCAGGAAGCCCGCAGTGAGGCAAATTTACGAGGCAGATGAACCAGAAGAGGGGTCTGCAAGGCAGGGTGATGCTTGGGACAAATCAATGAAGTTCAGCAGGTTTATGTGGCAAACATTCACAGCTCATATACCAAAACGCCACCTATGATGATGAAAGTCCTATTAAACGGCATCCCAGTACGCATGGAGCTGGACACAGGGGCCAGCCAATCACTTATGAATGTCCAACAATTCGAGAAACTATGGCCACTCAGAGCTAGCAGACCCAAACTAGAATGCATTGACACGCAATTATGGACGTACACCAAAGAGATCATCCCAGTACTAGGCAGTGCAATGTTGGTGGTCACACATAATGGATCAGAGAACCGGCTGCCACTCTGGATTGTCCCGGGAAATGGTCCCGCGCTTTTGGGGAGGAGCTGGCTAGCTGAGATGAACTGGAAATGGGGGGATGTGCACGCCATTTCATCTGTGGAGCGAAGTTCATGCTCACAGGTCCTACAGAAATTTGAGTCACTATTTCAACTGGTGTCGGGACTTTCAAAGGTACCAAAGTAGTGATACGCATCACCCCGGACGCCAGACCAGTGCACCACAAAGCCAGAGCTGTGCCGTATGTGATGCAGGAGAAAATCGAGAGTGAGTTGGACAGGTTGCTAAGAGAGGGCATAATTTTGCCCGTTGAATTCAGCAACTGGGCAAGCTCCATCGTCCCTGTCCTAAAAACGGATGGCTCGGTCAGGATCTGTGGCGACTACAAGGCCACTATCAACCGAGTGTCACTACAAGACCAATACCCGCTTCCGAGAATGGAGGATCTTTTTGCCACGCTGGCAGGCAGCAAGCTATTCACCAAGTTGGACCTCACTTCAACCTACATGACCCAGGAACTGGCCGAAGAATCCAAGCTACTGATCACCATCACCACGCACAAGGGGCTGTTTGTCTACAACAGGTGTCCATTTGGCATTCGATCAGCGGCCGCTATCTTTCAAAGGAACATGGAAAGCCTGCTCAAATCCATCCCTGGAACAATCGTATTTCAGGATGACATCCTTATCACGGGTCGAGACACCGAGGAACACCTCCACAACCTGGAGGAGGTGCTACGCCGACTGGACCAGGTAGGCCTGCGACTAAAGAAGTCTAAGTTTGTGTTTTTGGCCCCAGAGGTCGAGTTTTTGGGCAGGAGGGTTGCTGCAGACGGGATCCGGCCTACCAAATCCAAAACGGAGGCAATTCATCGTGCGCCCAGGCCCGGCAACACATCGGAGTTGCGTTCATTTCTGGGACTCTTGAACTATTTTGGGAACTTTCTGCCGAACTTAAGCACATTGTTGGAGTCGCTACACGGGTTCCTGCGTAAGGATTGCGATTGGTTTTGGGGGGACTGTCAGGAACGGGCTTTCAATCGGGCGCAAAACCTGCTTTGTTCCAATAAGCTGTTGACCCTGTACAACCCTGTAAGAAATTGGTTTTGACATGTGATGCATCATCCTATGGGGTTGGGTGCGTGTTGCAGCAGAGTAATGATGAGGGCCAACTCCAACCAGTGGCTTATGCCTCCAGGTCGCTCTCCCAAGCAGAATGGGGATATGGGATGGTTGAGAAGGAAGCACTCGCATGTGTCTATGGGGTGAAAAAGATGCACCAGTACCTTTTTGACAGAAGGTTCGAGTTAGAAACGAACCACAAGCTGTTAACATCCCTGTTGTCAGACAGCAAAGCTGTCAATGCCAATGCGTCAGCTCGCATACAGCGATGGGCTCTCACGCTGGCTGCGCATGACTACACCATACGGCACCGGCCAGGCACTGAAAATTGCGCCGATGCACTCAGCAGGCTTCCACTGGCGACCACTGAGGGGGCAGCGGAGCAAAGCGCTGAGATGGTCATGGCTGTTGATGCCTTTGACAGCACAAGCTCCCCCATCACAGCCCGCCAGATCAAAATCTGGACCAACAGAGATCCCCTCCTATCCTTGATTAAAAAATGTGTCCTGACTGGGGATTGGGCGCCCGCACACGGAGCATGCCCTGAGGAGGTCAGACCATTTCACAGACGGATGGATGAGCTCTCCATCCAAGCCGACTGCCTACTATGGGGCAGCCGGGCAGTCATGCCCCAGAAGGGAAGGGAAGCATTCATCAGGGAACTTCACAGTGAGCACCCAGGCATCGTGCTAATGAAGGCCATTGCCCAGTCACATGTATGGTGACCGGAAATTGACTCAGATCTGGAACTCTGTGTTCGCAGGTGCATGACGTGTGCCCAGCTGGGTAATGCCCCCAGGGAGGCCCCACTCAACCCGTGGCCCTGGCCCAACAGGCCATTGTCACGTATTCATGTAGACTATGCGGGCCTGTTCATGGAAAAGATGTTCCTCATTGTCGTTGATGAGTACTCGAAATGGATCGAGTGCATCATATTGAATTCGTGCACGACATCCACCACTGTGGAGAGTCTGCGTGCGGTCTTTGCGACCCACGGCTTGCCGGACATTCTGGTTAGCGACAATGGCCCATGTTTCACTCGCTATGAATTCCGGGAGTTCATATCGGGTAATAGCATCAAACATGTCAGGACAGCACCGTTCAAGCCGGCTTCCAATGGCCAGGTGGAACGTGCGGTCCAAATCATAAAACAGGGCATGTTCTGGATTCAAGAACCCTCCCTTCAATGCCGCCTATCGCGCCTCCTGCTGGCTTATAGGTCCCGACCGCATTCGCTCACGGGAGTCCCGCCCGCGGAACTACTCGTGAAACGTACACTTAAATCTCGGCTATCTCTCATTTGTCCAGTCCTGTCAGACATTGTTGAGGGCAAGCGCCAGTCCCAAAATGAGTGCCATGACCGTAACTCAAAGGGGAGAGGTATAGAAATCGATGACCCTGTATTTGTTCTTAATCATGCCTTGGGGCCCAAATGGCTTGAGGGTACTGTAATTGGCAAAGAGTGGAATAGGATCATAGTGGTCAGACTTAACAATGGACAGATATGCCGCAAGCATCTGGACCAAGTAAAAAAAAGGTTCAGCATGGACACTGAGGAACCTGAGGATGATCATGAGATGTTGCCCACACCACTGCCAGTGAACGAGCAACAAGAACATTCAGCAGCATGCACAGTCCCTGCGGCCAGCCCGGATGAGCCGGAATCACCACAGATGACAAAGACGCATGCCAAGGCTCAACAACCAGAGCCCCAACTGCGGCGCTCCACGAGAGAGTGTCGACCGCCTGAAAGACTTAATCTTTGACCCCATAAAACATTTGGGTGGGAGGTGATGTCATGTATGTAACCTTCATGTAACTGTAACCTTCATGTAACAACACTGCATACTGTATACACCTAAGAAATGCACACCTTGATCACAGTGGGTGAACTTGTGGGAGACATTCCTCACCTGGTCATCCAGGTATATAAAGGGAGGTCCCACTCAGGGTCAGCACTTCTTGGTCCTGGGGATAAAGGTTAGGGTCACAGAGTGACCTTGTCTGCAGAATGTGCCTCGTGTGAATTTATAGTAGAGTGTAAGGACATTACAGTTACAGTTTGCCAACCTGAAAATTACCCATTGATCCCGACTTTCTGTTTTCTGTTAGTTAGCCAATCCTCTATCCATGCTAATATACTACCCCCAACCCCATGAGCTCTTATCTTGTGCAATAATCTTTTGTGCGGCACCTTATCGAATGCTTTCTGGAAATCCAAATATACAAAATCAACTGGTTCTCCTTCATCCACCCTGCTCGTTACGTCCTCAAAGAACTCCAGCAAGTTTGTCAAACATGATTTCCCTTTCATAAAACCATGCTGACTCTGTGTGACTGCATTATGATTTTGTAAATGTCCTGCTACTATTTCCTTAATAATGGACTCCAGCATTTTCCCAATGACTGATGTTTGGCGAACTGGTCTATAGTTTCCTGCTTTCTGTCTCCCTCCTTTCTTAAATAGGGCTGTTACATTTGCAGTCTTCCAGTCTGCTGGGATCTCCCCAGAATCCAGGGAATTTTGGTAGATTACAACCAATGCATCCACTACGAACAGGTGCAATAATTTACAGTGCGTGCTCATTATATAATGTATTAAAAATCTTGTATCTACACGCACTCCTGACAATGTTCTATTATAAATTCGCACGGCCATATTTATAATGCAGATTGCCTCAGTAAAGTTATCACGCTCCTTCCCGTGGAAGCACTGCAGTGCCATCACTGGTGGGAGGATGTAATTACAGTGTAATTATATACACTGTAATTATAATGTATGGCAACTCTGGGGATGAAATCATCAAATCAAGATTGATCCCGGACACCTTCTTGTTTTCCCCACTCAAAAATAGGCTAGCAGAAAAGCTTTTTCACCAAGGCGGTGTCCCTTTAAATAAAATTACAACAATGTTTATCTGTACTTAACCAACTCCAAGCGCCACATGTGCGAAAGCCCCTCCTTCGGATTAGCTGGAACCCTTGTGATGGGCAATGTCACAGCTCCCTGGGCTTTGACCAGTTCGTCTCCACCCTACTATCTATATACACAGTATTAGCAATGGGAACGGTGTGAATCACAAGATGGTATACATTATTGATAGTGGGGTAGTCCCAATACTTGAATAAATAAGATGATATATTGATATTGGGGATTCCCAATACGTGAGTAAATACGATGATATATTGATAGTGTAGACCCAATACTTGAATAGACTAAAAATAAAATTATATATTGCTATTGAACAGACTACAAGCATAAGTTAATATTAATCCTTTCACCCTAATGTAACAACGGCTGAATATAATAGTAGCAATTAATTGCGAAATGGAAATGACTTTGCAAAAACCCAGAAGTCAGTAAAAGTCACTTCATCCGAGACAGCCTTGCTGGTTATTTCTGTCAGAATAGGAATAGCCATATATAAACAAAACAGACTTTTTAATCTATTAAAGCCACACTTATCGAAGGTAACCAGATAACAGTGGAAGCAGGCAGTACTGACAGGAAAAGATACTGCTGCCAGGGATATAAGGACAAGCGGGGCTCCTCTTGTTAAATTCAGAGTGCTTGTGCTGGCTATGAGGGTTGAGGTGACCTCGGGCAAGAACCGGGGCTGGAGCCGCGCTGCCGCTGTCCTGATCCTGTACACGCGCCTCTTGTACACTGGCTTCCTGCACCTCTCCGGTGAGTGCTAATTTTATTAATTTAAATTAATTCAACTTTACTTCCCCACCCCCAATCTGCACTGACGTGTGTGAATGTGTGAGGGTAGGAGAGCAACTGAGTTTATTTGGGTAACGAAATCATTAAAAAATATTAGACATACCTCGACGCACAGAAGTCATTTCAATAAAAGTGAAGTTGCACATTTAATTTCAGGAGTTCTCCCACCGTCATTTTGAAAGTGTAATGGTAAGGTATCTGTTCTTCATGGTTATAGTTTTTGCACTACATTTGGGTGCTGACGGCAGTTCCGTTCGATACATTTCCTTGCTTTTCCTTGCTTTTCAGTTCAAGTACAATTTGGTACAATATGGGATACCTTGTAGTACATTCAAAAAAATTGCATTACATGTGTCACTATATAGTACACGGAATGGGTATTAATAGCCTATAGAAGCCACACGTGTGTTTGCTGTACTCACAGACAGTTAACGTTTTGTTATCTGTAGGGGTGATATCTCAGCTTGTCCTCACGATAAGGTTTCATGGTCATAAGTGCTCCCTGTGAAATTATTCAAAATTACTGCTCCTACTGAAACTATATTTGTGTACCCTGTGACGCAGAGAAACTAATGCTTGATCAGTTGGAATTTTGAAAATAATCAACTTCAGATATCTATTGCAATTAGGGGGTGTGTTAAGACTTGCCAATAAGTTTACAGAACATTAATCATCGAATCATAAAAACGTACAGCACAGAAACATAGAAACACAGAAATTAGGTGCAGGAGCAGGCCATTCGGCCCCTCGAGCCCCGCACCGCCATTCAATAAGATCATGGCTGAACATTCAACCTCAGTACCCCTTTCCTGCTTTCGGCCCGTCGTGCCTGTGCTGGCTCTTTGAAAGAACAGTCAAGCTTAGTCCCACCCCACCCCCACTTTTTGTCTGTAACCCTGTACGTTCCTCATCCTCACGTACCGCACAACTCCCTTTTAAAATGATTTATGGCTTCCATCACCTTTTCAGGTACAGCGTCCCAAATCCCAACAACTCTCGGAGTGGAAGTACCTTATCTTCAATTTTTTATTTCTTCAGGTGAGGTTAAGGGCAATTCTATTTAAAAAAAAAATGAACCACTATTAATTCACAACTTTATGGCTCAAGTGAATATTATGGTTGAAGAAAAGGCTGAGGGGTGACCAGATGAAGGTCTTTAAAATTATGAAAGAGTTTGATAGGGTAGACACAGAGATGTTTCCAATTGCGCGGGGGACCAAAACTAGGGATCATCAATATAAGATCGTCACCAATAAATCAAATAGGGAATTCAGCAGAAACTTCTTTACCCAGAGAGTGGTGAGAATGTGGAACTCCCTACCGCAGGGAGTGGTTGAGGCGAATAGCATATATACAGTTAAGGGGAAGCTAGATAAACAGTTGATAGGGTGAGATGAAGAGGGGTGGGAGGAAGCTCGTGTGGAGCATAAACACCGGCATGGAATGGCCTGTTTCTGTCCTGTAACATATATACTTGGTCTGAGTCCAAGAGAGATTTGCAGTGCTGTAAACATGTTTCTTTAGATCTTCAAAAAGGAAACCTTATAATATAGAGTAACATTGTATTACAACTCTGCAGCCTCCGATACAGTTGATCACACCATCCTCTTCCAAATACTCTATCCCTGTCCAATTCTTTTCTTGTATTGGACAGGTTAGATGCAGGAAGAAGGTTCCCGATGTTGGGCAAGTTCAGAGCCAGGGGACACAGTCTAAGGCTAAGGGGTAAGCCATTTAGGACCGAGATGAGGAGAAACTTCTTCACTCAGAGAGTTGTGGGCATGTGGAATTCTTTACCACAGAAAGTTGTTGGGGCCAGTTCGTTAGATATATGCAAAAGGGAGTTAGATGTGGCCCTCATGGCTAAAGGGATCAAGGGGTATGGAGAGAAAGTAGGAATGGGGTACAGAAATGCATGATCAGCCATGATCATATTGAATGGTGGTGCAGGCTCGAGGGGCTGAATGGCCTACTCCTGCACCTATTTTCTATGTTTCTATGTTTCTATGTTTCTACCTATCCAATTGTAGCTACAGCATCTCCAGTAACGGCTTCTCAGCCCATCACCTGCAGAATGCCCCCAAGGATCCATGCTTGGCCCCACTTCTTCCTCATCAGTGTCAGCTGTGGCTCAGTTGGTAGCACCCTGAGTCAAAAAGTAGCAGGCTCAACACTCCAGAAACTTGAGCACAAAAATCCAGGCTGACACTCCAGTGCAGTGCTGAGGGAGCGCAGCACTGTCGAAGGTGCTGACCTTCGGATGAGACATTAAACCTATGCCCCGTCTGCCCTCTCAGGTGGATGTAAAAGATCCCATGACACTATTTTGAAGAACAGCAGGGGTGTTATCCCTGGGGTCCTAGCCAAAAATTATCGCTCAATCAACATTGCTAAAAAGCAGATTATCTGGTCATTATCACATTGCTGTTTGTGTGAGCTTGCTGTGTGTAAATTGGCTGCTGCATTTGCTACATTACAACAGTAACTACACTTCAAAAAAGGATTTAATTGGTTGTGAAGCGCTTTGGGATATCTGGTGGTCATGAAAGGTGCTATATCAAAGCAAGTCTTTCTCTTTTCTTTTTCATCTACTTGCTACCTCTTGGCAACATCAGCCGAAACTATGGGATTAGTTTTCCCATGTTCGCCAATGTTGACCAGCTCAACCTCCTCCCAGCCTCTCTCTATCACCCCACCCCACACCTCCTCTCTACCACCCCACCCCACCCCTCCTCTCTACCACCCCACCCCCCCTCTCTACCACCCCACCCCACCCCTCCTCTCTACCACTCCACCTCACCCCCTCTCTACCACCCCACCCCACCCCTCCTCTCTACCACCCCACCCCACCCCTCCTCTCTACCACCCCACCCCACCCCTCCTCTCTACCACCCCACCCCACCCCTCCTCTCTACCACCCCACCCCACCCCTCCTCTCTACCACCCCACCTCACCCTCTCTCTACCACCCCACCCCACCCCTCCTCTCTACCACACCACCCCCCCTCTCTACCACCCCACCCCACCCCTCCTCTCTACCACGCCACCTCACCCCCTCTCTACCACCCCACCCCACCCCTCCTCTCTACCACCCCACCTCACCCCCTCTCTACCACCCCACCCCACCCCCTCTCTACCACCCCACCTCACCCCCTCTCTACCACCCCACCTCACCCCCTCTCTACCACCCCACCCCACCCCTCCTCTGTACCACCCCACCTCACCCCCTCTCTACCACCCCACCTCACCCCCTCTCTACCACCCCACCTCACCCCCTCTCTACCACCCCACCTCACCCCCTCTCTACCACCCCACCTCACCCCCTCTCTACCACCCCACCCCACCCCTCCTCTCTACCACCCCACCTCACCCCCTCTCTACCACCCCACCCCACCCCTCCTCTCTACCACCCCACCCCTCCTCTCTACCACCCCACCCCCTCTCTACCACCCCACTCCCCCTCTCTACCACCCCACCTCCCCTCTCTACCACCCCACCCCCCCTCTCTACCACACCACCCCACCCCCCCTCTCTACCACTCCACTCCCCCTCTCTACCACCCCATCCCACCCTCTCTCCACCCCTCCAACCCCTCTCTCGAACCCTCCAAGCCCCTCTCGACCCCTCCGCCCCCTCTCTCTACCACCCCACCCCATCCTTTCTCTCTACCACCCCATCCCCTCCTCTCTACCACCCCACCCCACCCCCCTCTCTACCACCCCACCCCACCCCTCCTCTCTACCACTCCACCCCTCCTCTCTACCACTCCACCCCTCCTCACTACCACCTCACCCCTCCTCTCTACCACCCCACCCCCTCTCTCTACCACCCCACCCCCCCTCTCTACCACCCCACCCCCCCTCTCTACCACTCCACCCTTCTCTCTACCACCCCACCCCACCCCTCCTCTCTACCACTCCACCCCTCCTCACTACCACCTCACCCCTCCTCTCTACCACCCCACCCCCTCTCTCTACCACCCCACCCCCCTCTCTACCACCCCACCCCACCCCCTCTCTCTACCACCCCACCCCCTCTCTACCACCCCACCCCACCCCTCCTCTCTACCACTCCACCCCTCCTCACTACCACCTCACCCCTCCTCTCTACCACTCCACCCCTCCTCTCTACCACTCCACCCCTCCTCACTACCACCTCACCCCTCCTCTCTACCACCCCACCCCCCTCTCTACCACCCCACCCCACCCCTTCTCTCTACCACCCCACCCCTCCTCTCTACCACCCCACCCCTCCTCTCTACCACCCCACCCCCCTCTCTACCACCCCACCCCACCCCTTCTCTCTACCACCCCACCCCTCCTCTCTACCACCCCACCCCTCCTCTCTACCACCCCACCCCTCCTCTCTACCACCCCACCCCTCCTCTCTACCACCCCATCCCCTCCTCTCTACCACCCCACCCCTCCTCTCTACCACTCCACTCCCCCTCTCTACCACCCCACCCCACCCTCTCTCTCTACCACCCCACCCCCTCTCTCTACCCCTCCAACCCCTCTCTCCACCCCTCCAACCCCTCTCTCTAACCCTCCAACTCCTCTCTCTACTCCTCCAACCCCTCTCTCGAACCCTCCAAGCCCCTCTCGACCCCTCCGCCCCCTCTCTCTACCACCCCATCCCCTCTCTACCACCCCACCCTCTCTCTCCACCACCCCACCCCCTCTCTATATCCCTCCAGCACCTCTCTCTACCCCTCCAACCCCTCTCTCCACCCCGCCAACCCCTCTCTCTAACCCTCCAACTCCTCTCTCTACTCCTCCAACCCCTCTCTCTAACCCTCCAAGCCCCTCTCGACCCCTCCACGCCCTCTCTCTACCTCTCCACCCACACCTCTCTTGACCCCTCCAACCCCTCTCTCTACCTCCCCACCCCCTCTCTCGACCCCTCAACGCCCTCTCTTGACCCCTCAACCCTATATCTCGACCGCTGCACACCCACTCTTGACCTCTGCACGACCTCTGTGTTGTCAGACTGCTTGCCTGACATTCAGTCTTGGATGAGCTCTAAATTCCTCCAGCTAAACATTGGGAATATCAGAGCCATTGTCTTGGGGTCCTCTATAAACCCCAAATCCTCATCATTGACTCCATCCCTCTTCCTAACCAAGTGGCTCAACTTGCACTGGATGTTTGTAACCTCTGTGTCCTATTGTACCACAAGCTGAGATTCTGACCCCTTATCCTGTTCATTGCAAGGACCACCTACCTCCACCTCTGTAACGTCATCCATCTCCACTTCTACCCCACCTGACACTGAAACCCTCACCTAAGGCTTTGTAACTTCCAGAATTTACTATTCCAATGCTTTCATAGTCAGCTTCCCTTCCTCCACCGTAAACTTCAGCTCATCCAAAATTCTGCTGCTCATATTCAAACCCACACCAAGTCTCGCTCACCCATCAAATCTATTGTTGCTGGCTTACATTGGCTTCTGGTCCCTCAACGTCTTAACCTTGTGTTTCAATCCCTCTCCCCTTCCTGTCTTTCTTGTAACCTCTTGAAGCACTGCAGTTCCCCATCCCCCACTCCCGCCACCTGAACTCTACAGTTCTGACTCCAGCCTCTTCACCCCATTTTTGGTGACCATGCCTTCAGCTGCTTAATGTCTCACTCTCTGGAGTTCCCTTACTAAAGCCTGCCATTTCTGCACCTTCCTCTCCTCCTTTAAGACCATCCTTAAAACCCTCTTTTAACCAAGCTTTTGGTCAGCCCTCCTAATATCTCCTTCATTGGCTCTGTGTCTGGTTTTGTTCCTCATGCCTCTGTGTAGTGCCTTGGGACATTTTTGTCCATTAAAGGGGCTACATAAATACAAGTTGTTGTAGCAACAACTGCAACGTGATGGAATGAGGTATTGAAGCTTTAGTTGAACATTTACAAATATGTTCTGTGTTGTTTAAACAATATAAAACATATAAGTCAGGGATGAGCAAAGGGCATTGAAGATCATTGTCAGTACACAACTCTCCCAGCATGGCATCTAATTTTATTTCAAACAACTTCTGTGTTTTCAGCACTATTGCTTTGCTTGATAAATTATTTCAACTATTTGTCATGAAAATTTTCCCAGTGAAGCCACTACAGTCTGGCTCTCATGTGCTAAATGCCTATGGTGCAGGTAAATACGAGACAAATGCTCTCGTCGATCTTCAGTAGTGTTTCATAGATTCATAAAATAGTGCAGAACAGAATGAGATCATTTCGGCCCATCAAGTCTGCGCTGGCTCTTTTGAAGAGCAATCCAGTTAGTCCCACTCCCCCGCTCTTTCCCCATATCCCTGCAATTTTTTATGCTTCAAGTATCTATCCAATTCCCTTTTGAAGATTACTATTGAATCTGAATTCACCACCCTATCAGACAGTGCAATCCAATTCCTAACCACATGGGGAATCAAGACCAGGTGCAGTCTTCAGGTGAAGTGCATTTGGAGGGCGAGGGATACTTGCCACAGTTGCCTAGTTTATAAAGATAGGGACATTATGCCATGCAGGCACAGAGAGGATCACAGAGATAAAGGGGCCGAAATTGCCCCTCTCCGTAAATTGGGCTATCATTCCACCGCAAATCGGCGGCCATGCTGCAGAGTGGAGTGGCCACCGACTTTTCGTGGAATGATAGCCCAATTGCCCTTCCGAGGTTTCCTGGCAGTGCCTCGAGCCCCCCCCTACCGCTCTGCTGCTGCCAATCTGTGATAAGTGCGTCATCACCGTGCGCACCGCCGATCTACGCCCCCCCCCGGCGGCTACATTCCCCTCTGAAAATCTTCGACCCGCCCAGCGGTGCCAAAACCTGTTTTTTCCTGGTGGTCCAGTGAGGCTGTGGCCTTCTGCAATGGCGGTGCGGCTCCCCTTAAAGGGGAAGATGCACTGCCGCTACCGCCATGTTTTTTTTTGTCAGCCGACTGCCAGGTCGACCCGACAATTATGCCCCTGGGTTCGGCCGGGCTGCCAACAGACAGCCTGGCGCCCCCTCTTAGGTGCCAGGCCGCTGGCCCGGCTGAAACCCTCCCTGGTGGCCCAGTGGGCCGAAGTTTTAAAATCATGAAGGCTCTCCCCTTTAAGTGAAGGGGAGAACTGTGGTGACGCGGCGCCATGATAACGTCATCGCGGCAGTGACTCAGCACCTCTCCCAACTTCCGCCCCTCAGGTGTTGCCACCACTGCGTATCCGCCCCCATTAAGAGCGACTTCCTGATCCGAATAAAAAATAACAACAAAGAGTGGAATTTTGCATTTTTCTCAAGAGGTGACCTCAAGCACAGGTACGGGAAAAACCATTGAAACGGGGTGCGTGCGCCCTGTTTCGGGCGGGGGGCAATTTCTACCTCAAAGACTCAACCCAGGCTGTGGTTACAAGACTTTCTGGTTTGCAATATGTTGGATATTTGTTCTCTTTACATTACTGCATTAAAATAGCATGTATAAGCTCACACACCCCTTGACATCCAGCGGCATTACTATCGCTGAATCCTCCAACGTCAACATCCTGGAGGTCACCATTGAGCAGAAACTTTACTCAACCAGCCACATAAACACTGTTGCTACCAGGGCAGGTCAGAGGCTGGGTATCCTGCGACGAATGACTCACCTCCTGACTCTCCAAAACCTTTCCACCATCTACAAGGCACAAGTTAGGAGTGTGATGGAATACTCTCCACTTGCTTGGCTGAGTGCAGCTCCAACAACACTCAAAAAGCTCAACACCATCTGGGACAAAACAGCCTACTTGATTGGCACCCCATCCACCCTCTTTAAGAAGGGAGAGAGAAAACAGGGAACCACAGGCCAGTTAGCCTGACATCAGTTGTCGGGAAAATACTGGAATCCATTATTCTCTTCTTAGGTGGTCCCTCGTATTCAAGATGACCTGCTTCCATGCCAAAAAGGGTTGAGTTGACAGATGTTTCAATGAAGGACCTAATATTCCAGGTCCTGAACTGCATATTGAAGGGAGGAAGATGCCCGTGCGTGGATTTTTTTAATGTGGCCGTTGCACACCCAGCTATCACACGGGTTTGACAGAGCTAGGTCTTGGTCCAGTGGCAAGGATTAATCCATTATTAAGGAAGTGGTAACAGGCCACCTAGAAAATCATAATATGGTTAGGCAGAGTCGACATGGTTTTATGAAAGGAGAATCGTGTTTAACAAATTTATTAGAATTTTTTGAGGATGTAACTAGCAGGATAGATAAAGGGGAACCAGTGGATGTAGTATATTTGGATTTCCAAAAGGAATTTGATAAGGTGGCGCATAAAGGTTGCTTTGCAAGATAAGGGCTCATGGGGTTGGCGGTAATATTTTAGCATGGATAGAGGATAGGTTAACAGACAGAAAACAGAGAGTAGGGATAAACAGGTCATTTTCAGGTTGGTAGTGTGCTGCAAGGATCAGTGCTTGGTCCTCAGCTATTTACAACTTATATTAATGACTTAGATGAAGTGACCAAGTGTAATGTATCCAAGTTTGCTGACAGTACAAAGCTAGGTGGGAAAGTAAGCTGTGAGGAGTGTAAGATCTCTAAATCTCTGGCATTTAATTGACAGCGAGGCTGATTCTTTTAAAACAATTCGGAATAGTTTATTAAATACACACATGCACTTCTTATCAGAGAAACAGCAGTCATCAGCTAGCCTACGGATCAACTTAGTTACAACAGATACGTTACAATAATGATTTATAAAAAGGTATATCTGGCAAAGCACATAGCCCGCTCCTTTGTCCGTAGAGAGAGGTCCTGCCTTTTGCCGTGTGCTTAAGAAAAGAGACTGAGCAATCTTTGGCTTGAGTTTTTACACTTCTTAAAGCCATTGTTTCTCAGGACGCCTCAGAGTTGGATCTTGATTCCAGGGCCGTTCCTGATTGGCTTCTCTTCATACATGTATCTGTCTGGACAGCCGGCACCACTCCTTGACCAGGTTAATGGCTTTCCAATTAATACCTATGTTCCTTTAAGCTCTGTCCAGCCAGAAGACAATATACAAACCACATGCTGGAAGTCTGTGAGCTTCCATTTTGTTTCAACACTGCAGCCTTTCCGTATAATCTACACTTTTAATATTTATACATACACAGAATCAATTTTATCATTAATAAACACTCTGATTCTTACAAGAGGACACAAAGAGCCTGAAAAGGGATATGGACAGGTTAAGTGAATGGGCAATAATGTGGAAGATGGAGTACAATGTGGGGAAATGTAAGGTTATTCACTTTGGTAGCAAGAATAGAAAAACAGAGTATTTTTCAAATGGTGAGAAACTATTAAATGCTGGGTGCTCGGAGAAATTTAGGTGCCCTCGTACAGGAAACACAGAGTTTGCATTAAGGTACTGCAAAGCAATTACGAAGGTAAATGATATGTTGCTGTTTATTGCAAGGGGGTTGGAGTACAAGAGTAAGGAACTCCTGCTACAATTATACATCATCATCATCATAGGCAGTCCCTTGGAATCGAGGAAGACTTACTTCCACTTCTAAAATAAGTCCTTAGGTGGCTGAACAGTCCAATACGAGATCCACAGTCCCTGTCACACGTAGGACAGATAGTCGTTGAGGGAAGGGGTGGGTGTAACTGGTTTGCCGCACACTCTTTCCGCTGCTTGCGCTTGGTTTCTGCATGCTCTCGGCGATGAGACTCGAGGTGCTCAGAGCCCTCACGGATATACTTCCTCCATTTAGGGCGGTCTTTGGCCAGGGACTCCAGGTGTCAGTGGGGATGTTGCACCTTTTCAGGGCTTTGGTGAGACCACACCTGGAGTACTGTGCAGTTTTGGTCTCCTTATCTGAGGAAAGATATACTTGCATTAGAGGCGGTGCAACAAAGGTTCACTATTTTGATTCCTGGGATGAGAGAGCTGTCCTATGATGAGAGATTGAGTAGATTGGTCCTATACTCTCTGAAGTTTAGAAGAATGAGAGGTAGTCTCATTGAAACATGTAAGATTCTGAGGGGGATTGACAGGGTGCTGAGAGGTTGTTTCCCCTGGTGGGAGAGTCTAGAACCAGGGGGACATAGTCTCAGGATAAGGGGTTTGCCATTTAAGACTGAGATGAGGAGGAATTTCTTAACTTAAAGGGTTGTAAATCTTTGGCATTCTCTACCCAAAAGTGCTGTGGATGCTGAATTATTGTATATATTCAAGGCTGAGATAGAGAGATTTTTGGACTCTAGGGGAATCAAGGGATACGGAAATTGGGCGGGAAAATGGAATTGAGGTCAAAAATCAGCCATGATCTTATTGAATGGCGGTGCAGGCTCGAGGGACCATATGGCCTACTCCTGCTCCTAATTCTTATGTTCTTATGTTCAACATTCGCTCCCTTCTCCCACCGGCACACCGTGGCTGCAGCGCCTACAAGATGCATTGCAGCAATTCGCCAAGCCTTCTTCGGCAGCACCACCCAAACCCGCAACATCTATCACCTAGAAGGACAAAAGCAGCGGGCACATGGGAACACCATCACCTCCAAGTTCCCCTCCAAGTCACACACCATCCTGACTTGGAAGTATATCGCCATTTCTTCATCGTCGCTGGGTCAAAATCCTGGAACTCCCTAACAGCACTGTGGGAGTACCTTCACCACACAGACTACAACGGTTCAAGAAGGTGCCTAACCACATCTTCTCAAGAGATGGGCAATAAATGCTGGCATTGCCAGCGACGCCAACATCCCGTGATTAACTTTCAGGGGTCAAATTTCGCTGCATGTAGCTGAAACTACTGCTCCATCCCCACTCCTTACTGCCATTTTGATTGGAGCTAACAGCTGGACCACCCAGGTGCCCTCCTGTGCACCTCACAGGCTCCGCCTATTGGTACCAAGTGTGCATTGATTAACGAGCAGTCCTTAAAGGGACCGCTGCAGGCTGCGCAGAGAAAGCTGGGAACTCTCCACTTCGGATTCTCCCACGAACTAACATGGACTAAATCAAATGATACTATTATTAATTGTAGTTTAAAGATTTAATTATGTAATTGCTGCACAATTATAATCATACTTTTAACGTTGTTGTGAAATGTTCTGAGCAGACCCGATTGGGAGGTAAGATCAAGGGAACCAAGGCTTATGGGCCTTCCTTGACCAAAATTAAAACACAGGCCTCAACATATTCTTAGCAGAACAAAACAGCAGACCAGCTGCTCAGGAGGCCCCAAGGTGAACGAAATTGGTGGGATTCCAGAGACCCAGATGAGAGACAAAGGAAGACCTAAACTTCTTCATTCTCAGCCAAAGTAGCTAATTACCACGTTTGAGCCAGGCCCTGCCATTGATATGGTAATGAGCTGATAAGGGTTCAGGAGTGAAAAACAATGATGTCAGGGGGTCATGAGGTGATGATCTGGCTTGGACAGGTGGATCAGTGGGTACGTGGAATCCCTGTAATTGGATAGTGCAATTCAGGTGTAAGTCAATGATTGGGTTAACTGACCTCCATCGACCTTGCTGTGTAGAAGAGGTATTCTTTTTATTCATTCACGAGATGTGGGTGTCGCCGGCAAGGTCGGCATTAATTGCCTTTCCCTAATTGTCCTCGAGAAGATGGTGATGGTGAGCCGCCTTCTTGAATACAACTGCATGGCCATTTCAGAGGGTAATTACGAGTGAACCACATTGCTGTGGGTCTGGAGTCACATATACGCCAGACTGGATAAGGATGGCAGATTTCCTTCCCTAAAGGGCATTAGTGAACCAGATGGGTTTTTACGACAATCCAGTAGTTCCATGGCCACCATTACTGATACGAACTTTTAATTCCAGATTTATTTAATTAACTGAATTTAAATTCCCCCAGCTGCCGTGGTGGGATTTGAACTCGTGTCTCCAGATTATTAGTCCAAGCCTTTGGATTACTAGTCTAGTAACATAACCACTATGCTACCATATAAGAAGGGACCTCTCAGGCACAAGAGTTTTGAGGTATTCATCCGAGTGCTTGGGACAATCCTTCAGACAGTCCAAGGAGGGACGGGCTGATGGAGGAACCAGACGTGTCACACCGACTGGAGGAAGGAGCACGGCCAGCGGGGTAGAGTTGTGGAGCTCATGACCTTCTACCCAGCGCATAATGAGTAATATAACGCATGATTGTGCCTTGTTTAGCTACTGCTCAGACACTGGAATATATCAAGTCTTGCTTAGAAACATAGAAACATAGAAAATAGGTGCAGGAGTAGGCCATTCGGCCCTTCTAGCCTGCACCGCCATTCAATGAGTTCATGGCTGAACATTCAACTTCAGTACCCCATTCCTGCTTTCTCGCCATACCCCTTGATCCCCCTAGCAGTAAGGACCTCATCTAACTCCTTTTTGAATATATTTAGTGAATTGGCCTCAACAACTTTCTGTGGTAGAGAATTCCACAGGTTCACCACTCTCTGGGTGAAGAAGTTCCTCCGCATCTCGGTCCTAAATGGCTTACCCCTTATCCTTAGACTGTGACCCCTGGTTCTGGACTTCCCCAACATTGGGAACATTCTTCCTGCATCTAACCTGTCTAACCCCGTCAGAATTTTATATGTTTCTATGAGGTCCCCTCTCATTCTTCTGAACTCCAGTGAATACAAGCCCAGTTGATCCAGTCTTTCTTGATAGGTCAGTCCCGCCATCCCGGGAATCAGTCTGGTGAACCTTCGCTGCACTCCCTCAATAGCAAGAATGTCCTTCCTCAGGTTAGGAGACCAAAACTGTACACAATACTCCAGGTGTGGCCTCACCAATGCCCTGTACAACTGTAGCAACACCTCCCTGCCCCTGTACTCAAATCCCCTTGCTATGAAGGCCAACATGCCATTTGCTTTCTTAACCGCCTGCTGCACCTGCATGCCAACCTTCAATGACTGATGTACCATGACACCCAGGTCTCTTTGCACCTCCCCTTTTCCTAATCTGTCACCATTCAGATAATAGTCTGTCTCTCTGTTTTTACCACCAAAGTGGATAACTGAATAAAATATAATCACGGTCACCAATACGGCTCAAGTCGAATGTTTCGGGAACTTAAGAGTGAAAGGGTTAATTGGCCAGAACCCTGAAACTCTAACGCAGGTAAGATGTTTTTATGTTGAAAAATGTGTTTGAGGGGCCGGGACGAGTGTGAATGTCCTCCTGAAGTTAAAATCGGCTCAACATACATAGAGTGAGCTTTTGGGTGAAGTGGAATTCTAGAGCAGACGGAGTCATTGCCTTCAGGAGGAGAAAAGTGATGGGTCAAGTACAATTCAGTGTTGAGTTACTGAATGTTCCCTCTATGTTGCAGCTGCAGCACCTGAGGCAAAGCCGGATATTTGTTCCTCCTGTCACGCTAATGCTTCATGCACAATCAAGGATGGCTCGCAAACTTGCACCTGTAACTATGGATTCATTGGAAATGGAATTAGTCTGTGCACAGGTAAGACATTTGAGAAAATAATAATCAATATACACGATCGAAGCTTGTAGGCTGAAGCTAGACAAACGCTCTGTCTGTCGGGCCTTTAGTGTAATGTTACGATCTAGCAATGGCAGAACTTGATAATACAAAGCTAAGCTTGCACAAGGACAATATTACGTGATTAACACCCAATTTGCCAATATTCACACAGCACAGGTGTGTTCAGTTATGGAGAGGTTTCTGCATGTATGCCTTAACTCTAACTGGACAACGTGGACCACTTTCCATACCTCGGGAGCCTATTATCAACAAGGGCAGACATCGACGACAAGGTTCAACACCGCCTTCAGTGCACCAGCGCAGCCTTCGGCTGCCTGAGGAAGAGAGTTTTTGAAGATCAGGCCATCAAATCTGCCACCAAGCTCATGGTCTACAGGGCTGTAGTGATACCCGCCCTCCTGTATGGCTCAGAGACGTGGACCATATACAGTAGAAACCTCAAATCGTTGGAGAAATACCACCAACGATGTCTTCGCAAGATCCTGCAAATCCCCTGGGAGGACAGATGCACCAATGTTAGCGTCTTCGATCAGGCCAACATCCCCAGCATCGAAGCACTGACCACACTTGACCAGTTCCGTTGGGCGGGCCACATTGTTCGCATGCCTGACACAAGTCTCCCAAAGCAAGCGTTCTACTCAAAACTCCTACGCGGCAAGCGAGCCCCAGGTGGGCAGAGGAAACGTTTCAAGGACACCCTCAAAGCCTCCTTGATAAAGTGCAACATCCCCACCGACACCTGGGAGACCCTGGCCAAAGACCATCCTAAGTGGAGGAAGAGCATCCGGGAGGGTGCTGAGCATCTTGAGTCTCGTCACTGAGAGCATGCAGAAAACAAGTACAGGCAGCGGAAGGAACGTGCGGCAAACCAGACTCCCCACCCACCCTTTCCTTCAACGACTGTCTGTCCCACCTGTGACAGAGACTGTAATTCCCGTATTGGACTGTTCAGTTACCTAAGAACTCACTTTTAGAGTGGAAGGAGGTCTTCCTTGATTTCGAGGGACTGCCTATGATGATGATGCCTAATGGAAGATGGCTGTTCTGTTGGAAGTTAGTTTGTATATTGTCACTACATCACATTGTCTAACAAGTGGATTAATGCAACAGGGTTGGATTACTACTGCTGAAGCTAAAACACCAGTTCAGCCATGTTACATGATCTTATTGATGTCATGTTGCCTTGGGTGTCAGCTGTGGCTCAGTAGGTAGCACTTTTGCCTCAGAGTCAGAAGGTTGTGGGTTCAAACCTCAGTTCAGAGACTTGAGCACATAAATCTAGGCTGACACTCGAGTGGTAACACTGAGGGAGTGCTGCACTGTCAGAGGTGCCGTCTTTCAGATGAAACGTTAAACCAAGGTTCCGTCTGCTCTCTCAGGTGGACGTAAAAGATCCCATGGCATTATTTTGAAGAAGAGCAGCATAGTTATTCCAGCTGTCTTGGCCAATATTTATCTCTCAATCAACACAACAAAAACAGATTATCTGGTCATTATCACATTGCTGTTTGTGGGAGCTTGCTGTGCGCAAAATTGGCTGCCGCGTTTCCTACATTACAACAGTGACTACACGTCAAAAAATACTCCACTGGCTGTAAAGCGCTTTGGGATGTCCTGAGGTTGTGAAAAGCACTATATAAATGCAAGTCTTTATTTTCTTTAATGTTACCAGTGATGAACATGTCCATGTAAATGACTGCTGCATTTTCGATTAGGGCACACAATCAAACATGACAGTTCGACTTCATTTTTTGGGGGAAGGGAAAAATGAGAGAAATTTGAAGTCAGGTTTATTATTCTGCTGACATACTTTTTTGTTGTTTGTTTTGTAAGGTATTTAACATTACTGTAGGATGGTAGAAGCATATTTGGGCTAGCTGGCCCATTATATCCTTGCAGGTTATTTGTTGGAACAATCCAAAATGAATGCTGTGGTCATGCTCTCCTGTATTTTTCTGCTTCTCATGGTCTATAGGGCAGTCATAATACCCGCCCTCCTATATGGCTCAGAGACGTGGACCATATACAGCAGACACCTCAAAGCGCTGTCTCCGCAAGATCCTGTAAATCCACTGGGAGGACAGACGCACCAACATCAGTGTTATTGCTCAGGCCAACATCCCAAGTATTGAAGCACTGACCACGCTCGATCAGCTCTGCTGGGCGGGCCACATCGTCCGCATGCCCGACATGAGACTCCCAAAGCAAGCACTCTACGTGGAGCTTTGACACAGCAAGCGAGCCCCAGGTGGGCAGAGGAAACATTTCAAGGACATCCTCAAAGCCTCCTTGATACAGTGCAACATCCCCACCAATTAATTCCTGGGAATCCCTGACCCACGACCGGCCAAAGTGGAGGAAGAGCATTCGGGAGGGCACTGAGCACCTCGATTCCCATCGCCCAGAACAAGCAGAAACAAAGTGCAGACAGCGGAAGGAACGTGCATCAACCCAGGCTCCCTGACCACCCTTTCCTTCAACCATTATCTGCCCCACCTGTAACAGAGACTGTAATTCCCGCATTGGACTCCTTAGTCACCTGAGAACTCACTTTTAGCGTGGAAGCAAGTCATCCTCGACTCCGAGGGACTGCTTATGATGATGATATTCTCTGCTTTAGATATATATTCGCCGGGAATTTCCTCCAGGGCTCCTCCCAATCGGTTGCAGCAACTTTGAGCGGGAACCCCGTCTCCACCCGCACCCGGAGTTTCCACTCATCTTCGGCTGAAGTTACAACAGCCAATTGGGAGAATCAATCGAGATGCCTAGGCGTCCATTTTACCTCTCAAAGTTGCAATAATACTTTTTGAGATCTCTTTAGGGCAAGCACCATACCAGGAAACCTGCTCCCAGGTTATTGCCCACCCAACTTTGCACCCAACTGATGGGAGTTGCTAAAAAATGAAGGAAAGAAAGTCTTGCATTTATATAGCTCCTTTCACAACCTCAGGATGGCCCAAAGCCCATGAAATACTTTAGGAAGTGTAGTCATTATTGTAATATAGGAAACGCAGCAGCCAATTTGCACACAGCAAGCTCACATAAACAGTAATGAGATAAATGACCAGATAATCTGTTTTCGTGATGTTGGTTGAGGGATAAATATTGTCCAGAACACTGGGAATAACTCCAATTTGTGCACAGCAAGCTCCCACAAATGTGATAATGACCAGACTCTCTCAGTAGTGTTGGTTGAGGGATAAATATTGGCCAGGACACCAGGGGAGAACTCTCCCACTACTCTTCAAATAATGCCATGGGATATTTTACGTCGACCTGAGACGGCAGACAGGGCCTTGGTTTAACACCTTATCTGAAAGATGGCACCTCCAACAGTGCAGCACTCCTTCAGCACAGCACTGCAGTGTCAGCCTAGATTCTGTGCTCAGGTCACTGGAGTGGGACTCGAACCTACAACCTTTTGATTTAGGGGCAAGAGTGCTACCAACCGAGCCACGTCTGACACCTGCACAGCCACTCAAGTTTTTTTCACCACATTCACATTTGGGAAATATATGACCATATAATTCGCTCATAATTCTTGTTATCCTCTCTCTGTCAGCAAGCAGCCAGAAAAGCAGAATAATAGAAAATCTATGGTTTGGCTCAATCAGTTTGCTGATGTGGTGCACGATTTTTCTATTATATGATATGATAGATGAATATATTTTTTTAATGTGTTCTTTTTAGATAAAAATGAATGCCAAATTGGGGCTGAAAAGATCTGTGGCGACTATACGACTTGTTACAACACACATGGCAGCTATTACTGTACATGTAATGAAGGATACAGACCATCCAACAACATGGAGTTGTTCACTCCTAATGATGGAACCCACTGCACAAGTAAATATGTTGATCGTCAGCCAGATTCATTTTGGGGGAATTTGTGTTTTGATTTGCAGGAAAGAAAAGCAAAGTTCATTGGGATGTTGTTTGTCCATTGGAAAATGTGGACGGTTTCAAACTTTAAACCAATTTTGGCAAAAGTCGACTTAGATAGTCTTTAGTAATGCCCATACATTTGTGGATGTTTGTGTCTCTATCTGCCTATAATGCAGGTGAAATATTATGTCTGGAGAGACTGCTTGGTGCACTGAACCAACCGCTGGCCTTTCTCCTGGAGAGCTGGGCTCAAATCCATGCCAGACTAATGAGCTGGAAGTCTCTGGTCTCTAACGGATGAAGGGGTCCTGTGTAAAATTAATTTATGCAATCTCAATCCAGTTCCTAGTCAGCATGAGCCCATGGTATAAAATTACCACTAATTTGGCAGAAGCTAACGAAGGCTATCTGGTACAGGAAATGGAGCCATATCACAATGTAGCAGTAGGGGCTGCTGTTATAAGGATAATGTTATGGTGGGATATTATTGTTCTTTTTAGATAAAGATGTTTGTTTTGTTGGGGGTAATGATGGGATTGAAGAGAGGCCATTAGTATACATGAGCAGCTGACTCCACGCTTTTGGTTGAAGGTCAGCATGTGAATGAGGAAGAGGAGAGAATCCCAGTTGGAGCCTTGGTCTGTTGTGCAGGAATAGAAGGAGCATTTGTTCGAGCAGGTGTTGTGACAAGGGATTGGAATCTCAAGGGAGCAGTACCTCAGAGATGGATTGTGGAGGAGAATGGAGTGGTGAACAATGTTTAGAACAGCAGAGAGTATGAGGAAAGACAAGCTATGCAAATGTTGGGCGAGGACAGAGCTGAGCTTGCCTATGATGCCCCCACAGTTGAATAGACTGCCAATATTTCACTGTGTAGCCTTATGCATGAATAATGGCTACTTGGACACATTGTGAAATGTGACTACATGGAATTACATAGAATGTACAGCACAGTAACAGGCCATTTGGCCTAACTGGTCTGTGCCAGTGTTTATGTTCCACACCAGCCTCCTCCCACCTCTCTTCTTCTCACCCTATCAGCATAACCTTCTATTCTTTCCTCTCTCGTGTTTATCTAGCTTCCCTTTAATTGCATCTATGCCATTCATCTCAACTATTCCTTGTGGCAGCGAGTTCTACATTCTAACCACTCTCCAGGTAAAGAAGATTCTCTTGAATTTCCTCTTGGATTTATTAGTGGCTATCGTATATTTACGTTCCCTAGTTTTGGTCTCCCCCCCCCCAAAAAGAATCATCACCCCTACGTCTACCCTATCAAACCTCTTCATAATAAAGACCTCCATCAGGTCACCCCTCAGCCTTCTCTTTTCTAGAGAAAAGAGCCCCAGTCTTTCCAGATAATTATAACCTCTCAGTTCTGGCATCATCCTTGTAAACCTTTTATATGCGTAATTGTCCCGCAGCAAGGACTCTCCTGACTTCATGAAAGGAGTAGATGGTGGAAGGATAGAGAAAGAAAAGAAATTGGCTGCCAGGAGGCATGTGACTTTAGCCTGGGTTGACTTGCCTTCCTCCCTGTGGCGATGTTTGGGCTTCAGTCAGCGGCCCTCCACAGAGGCATGGTTGAGGCCATGTGGGAGATTGTGAGCATAGACTGATATCCTTGCACTCATGGCATAGGAACTAAGAAGAGAGCAGTGTTTATGTACTTGATTTCTCCTAACTGTTTGAAGAAATCTTTTGGTTTTAGCCCCCTAGCCCGTGGTTAGAGGGGAGTCAGCAGTATGTGGTCTGAAAGCCAGAATGTTTCCTCCACTTCTCTCCTGACTCGTGCTGAGGTCTAGCTCCACATGTGCCAATACCTTGCTAAGCTGGTCATTTTTCTTGTGTGGCCCTAGAGTATGAGTGTCAATGGGCTCTGTTACCATGACTGATCTCAAAGTGAAGCTTGAACCTGGGTTCCACTTGGCATCCGCACATGCTCACATTCCAGCAGGGGGTGCTGGATAACGAATATGAACAGACAACCCTATCTGATTTATTCCTCCGCTTCCCCCCCCCATTGCCTCCCTAACCAGTAACACTGAGGCTAATTGTAGTGCCACCATTACCACCCTGGATTAGATAGAACCATTACAACAACAACTTTCTTTTATACAGCACACTTAACATAGCAAAACCTCCCAAGGCGCTTAACAAGAGCAGTACCAATAAAACATTTTTGACACCCAGCCACAGAAGGAGATATCAGGACATGTGACCTATGCTTGGTCAGAATGGTAGGTTTTAAGGACCATCTTAATGGAGGAGACAGAAGTAGAGAGGCGGAGAGGTTTAGGGAGAGAATTCCAGAGCATAGGGCCTTGGCAGCTGAAGGCACGGCCACCAATGGTGGAACGATTAAAATCGGGGATATGCAAGAGGCCAGAATTGGAGGAGTGCAGAAATCCTGAAGGCTTGTAGGGCTGGAGGAGATTACAGAGATAGGAAGGGGAGAGGCAATGGAGGGATTTGAAAACAAGGATGAGGATTTTAAAATTGAGGCGTTGTTGGACCAAGTGCCATTGTAGGTCAGCGAGCACAGGGGTGATGGGTGAATGAGACTTGATGCGAGTTAAGATACAGGCAGCAGAGATTTGGATGACCTCAAGTTTATATAGGGTGGAAGATGGGAAGCCAGCCAGGAGAACATTGGAATATTCGAGTCTAGGGTATGGATGAGGGTTTCAGCAGCAGATGAGCTGAAGCAGAGTTGGAGTTGGGTGATATTACATAGGTGGATATAGGCAGTCTTGGTGATGGAATGGATATGAAGTTGGAAGCTCATCTCGGGGTCAAACACAACACCAAGGTTACGAACAGTCTGGCTCAGCTTCAGAAAGACTGACTTGCATTTCTATCGCGTCTTTCACGACTTCGGGATGTTCCAAAGCACTTTACAGCCAATGAAGTACTTTTTTCAATGTTGTAATGTAGGAAATGGACAGTATCTGGGACCTTCCTGATCTTTGGGGCTCAGTTCCACACCATGTGGTTCATTCAGCCACTGAGCCACAGGGAGAAGCCTCAAGAAGTTGTCAGGGAGTGGCACCGGGTCATCAGTGTAGATCAGGATTCTTTCTTGGGGAAGAAGTATTTGATTTCCCAGCTGCCTATTCAGTCACTTTGGTGTAAGATGATATGATGACCTTAATTTAAACATACACTAATACTGAGATAAAAAGAAATAAATCTATTAATAAAAGTCAATGATTACTAATGGCCTGAATGCAATTAATTTAATGAATTGGAAAATCAAAACACATTCCTCTCTCAATTTTGCTTAGCTAAGTATGAGGTTATTTTGGACTTTTCTCAGAAGCTATCCTATTTTGCTTGAATGCAGATAGGGTTGGCAGACTGTAACTAGTAGGGTACCACAAGGATCAGTGCTTGGGCCCCAGCTTTTTACAATCTATATCAATGATTTGGTTGAGGGGAGCAAATGTAATATATCCATCGGGAGAGCGAGGCCCATAAAAGGGCGGCAGTCGGGAGAACAGCTCAACAGAGGGCGAGCGAGGCCCATAAAAGGGCAGCAGTTGGGAGAGCAGCTCAACAGAGGAAGAGCAAGTTCAGGTTCAAAAGGCAAAAAAGAAGTAGAAAAAAATCGAGCGTGACGTCCTAGCCAAGTGGGTAAGTGATTGGCTGGTCGATTGGTGAGTAGTTTTTCTTTTTTCTTTATCTTTTTCTTTCATCAGTAAGAAACCTTTGGCGTTGTTACCAATTAGGTTACTTTTAGGGTTAAGTCATGGCAGGAGAGCCCAGACCCATGTCATGCTCCTCCTGTGCTATGTGAAAAATCAGGGACACTTCCAATGTCCCTGACAACTACATGTGCAGGAAGTGTATCCAGCTGCAGCTCCTGTCAGACCGCATGACGGCACTGGAGCTGCGGATGGATTCACTGTGGAGCATCCGCAATGCTGAGGATGACGTGAATAGCACGTTTAGTAAGTTGGTCACACCGCAGGTAAAGGTTACACAGCCAGATAGGGAATGGGTGACCATCAGGAAGAGCAAGGGAAGGCAGATAGTGCAGGGGTCCCCTGCGGTCATCTCCCTCCAAAACAGATACAGCATTTTGGGTACTGTTGGGGAGATGACTCATCGGGGGAAGGTAGCAGCAGCCAAGTTCATGGTACTATGGGTGACTCTGCTGCATAGGAGGGCAGGAAAAAGAGTGGGAGAGCTAAAGTGATATGGAATTCTATTTTAAGGGGAATAGATAGGCATTTCTGCGTCCGCAAATGAGACTCCAGGATGGTATGTTGCCTCCCTGGTGCAAGGGTTAGGATGTCTCGGAGCAGCTGCAGTGTATTCTGGACGGGGAGGGTGAACAGCCAGCTGTTGTGGTACATATAGGTACCAACGATATAGGTAAAAAATGGAATGAGGTCCTACAAGCTGAATTTAGGGAGCTAGGAGTTAAATTAAAAAGTTGGACCTCAAAGGTAGTAATCTCAGGATTGCTACCAGTGCCATGTGCTAGTCAGAGTAGGAATTGCAGGATAGCTCAGATGAATACGTGGCTTGAGGAATGGTGCAAAGGGGAGGATTCAAATTCCTGGGACATTGGAACCGGTTCTGGGGGAGATGGGACCAGTACAAACCGGACGGTCTGCACCTGGGCAGGACCAGAACCGATGTCCTAGGTGGAGTGTTTGCTAGTGCTGTTGGGGAGGGTTTAAACTAAAATGGCAGGGGGATGGGAATTTAGGCGGGGAGGCAGAGGGAAGTAAAATGGGGGCAGAAGCAAAAGGTAGGAAAGAAAAAAACAAGAGTGGAGGGCAGAAAAATCAAGGGCAAAAATCAAAAAGGGCCACATTACAACATAATTCTAAAAGGATAAAGAGTGTTAAAAAAAAAACAAGCCTGAAGGCTCTGAGTCTCAAGGCGAGGAGCATTCGTAATAAGGTGGATGAATTGACTGGACAGATAGCTGTTAACAGATATGATGTAATTGGGATTATGGAGACATGGCTCCAGGGTAACCAAGGCTGGGAACTCAACATCCAGGGGTAATCAATATTCATGAAGGAAAAGGAGGTGGGGTAGCGTTACTGGTTAAAGAGGAGATTAACGCAATAGTAAGGAAGGACATTAGCGTGGATGATGTGGAATCTATATGGGTAGAACTGCGAAACACCAAAGGGCAGAAAACATTAGTGGGAGTTGTGCACAGACCACCAAACAGTAGTAGGGAGGTTGGGGATGGCATCAAACAGGAAAGGGAGGTTGGGGATGGCATCAAACAGGAAATCAGGGACACGTGCAATAAGGGTACAGCAGTTATCATGGGTGACTTTAATCTACATATTGATTGGGCTAACCAAACTGGTAGCAATACTGTGGAGGAGGATTTCCTGGAGTGTATAAGGGATGGTTTTCTAGGCCAATATGTCGAGGAACCATCTAAAGAGCAGGCCATTCTAGACTGGATCTTATGTAACGAGAGAGGATTAATTAGCAATCTGGTCGTGCGGGGTCCCTTGGGGAAGAGTGACCATAATATGGTAGAATTCTTCATTAAGATGGAGAGTGACACAGTTAATTCAGAGACTAATGTCCTGAACTTAAAGAAAGGAAACTTCAACGGTATGAGATGTGAATTGGCTAAGATAGACTGGAGAATGATACTTAAAGGGTTGACAGTGGCTAGGCAATGGCAGACATTTAAATATCATATGGATGAACTACAACAATTGTACATCCCTGTGTGGTGTAAGAATAAAAAAGGGAAGGTGGCTCAACCGTGGCTAACAAGGGAAATTAGGGAAAGTGTTAAATCCAAGGAAGAGGCATATAAATTGGCCAGAAAAAGCAGCAAATCTGAGGACTGGGAGAAATTTAGAATTCAGCAGAGTTTAATTAGGAGGGGGAAAATGGAGTATGAGAGTATGTGAAGAGAAAAAGATTAGTGAAGACTAATGTAGATCCCTTGCAGTCAGAATCAGGTGAATTCAAAATGGGGAACAAGGAAATGGCAGATCAATTGAACAAATATTTTGGTTCTGTCTTTACTAACGAAGACATGAATAACCTCCCGAAAATACTAGGGCACCGAGGGTCGAGCGAGAAGGGGGAACTGAGGGAAATCCTTATTGGTCAGGAAATGGTGTTAGGGAAATTGAAGGGACTGAAAACCAATAAATCCCCAGGGCCTGATAGTCTGCATCCCAGAGTACTTAAGGAAGTGGCCCTAGAAATAGTAAGTGCATTGGTGGTCATTTTCCAACATTCCATGGACTCTGGTTCAGTTCCTATGAATTGGAGGGTAGCTAATGTAACACCACTTTTTAAAAAAGGAGTGAGAGGGAGAGAGAAAACAGGGAATTATAGACTGGTTAGCCTGACATCGGTGGTGGGTAAAATGCTGGAATCAATTATTAAAGATGAAATAGCAGCGCATTTGGAAAGCAGTGACAGGATCGGTCCAAGTCAGCATGGATTTATGAAAGGGAAATCATGCTTGGCAAATGTTCTAGAGTTTTTTGAGGATGTAACTAGTAGAGACAAATGTTCTAGAGTTTTTTGAGGATGTAATTAGTAGAGTGGATAAGGGAGAACCAGTGGATGTGGTGTATTTGGACTTTCAAAAGGCTTTTGACAAGGTCCCACACAAGAGATTAATGTGCAAAATCAAATGCACATGGTATTGGGGGTAATGTATTGACATGGATAGAGAACTGGTTGGCAGACAGGAAGCAAGGAGTCGGAATAAATGGGTCCTTTTCAGAATGGCAGGCAGTGACTAGTGGGGTGCCGCAGGGTTCAGTGTTGGGACCTCAGCTATTTACAATATGCATTAATGATTTAGATGAAGGAATTGAATGTAATATCTCCAAGTTTGCAAATGACACCAAGCTGGGTGGCAGTGCGAACTGCGAGGAGGATGCTAAGAGGCTGCAGTGGGACTTGGACAGTTTAGGTGAATGAGCAAATGCATGGCAGATGCAGTATAATGTGGATAAGTGTAAGGTTATCCACTTTGATGGCAAAAACAGGAAGGCAGATTATTATATGAATGGTGACAGATTAGTAAAGTGGGAGGTGCAACGAGACCTGGGTATCATGGTACATCAGTCATTGAAGGTAGGCATGCAGGTAGAGCAGGCAGTAAAGAAAGCAAATGGCATGCTGGCCTTCATAGCGAGGGGATTTCAGTATAGGAGCAGGGAGGTCTTCCTGCAGTTGTACAGGGCCTTGGTGAGAACACACCTTGAGTATTGTGTGCAGTTTTGGTCTCCTAATCTGAGGAAGGACGTGCTTGCTATTGAGGGAGTGCAGCGAAGGTTCACCAGACTGATTCCCGGGATGGCAGGACTGACATATGAAGAAAGACTGGATCGACCAGGCTTATACTTAATGGAATTTAGAAGGATGAGAAGGGATCTCATAGAAACTTATAAAATTCTGACGGAACTGGACAGGTTAGCTGCAGGAAGAATGTTCCCAATGTTGGGGAAGTCCAGAACCAGGGGTCACAGTCCAAAGATAAGGGGTAAGCCATATAGGACCGAGATGAGGAGCAACTTTTTTACCCAGAAAGTTGTGAACCTGTGGAATTCTCTGTCACAGAAAGTTGTTGAATCCAGTTCGTTGGACATATTCAAAAGGGAGTTAGATGTGGTCCTTATGGCTAAAGGGATCGGGGGTATGGAGAGAAGGCTGGAGGGTGGGTACTGAGGTTGCATGATCAGCCATGATCATATTGAATGGTGGTGGAGGCTCGAAGGGCCGAATTGCCTGCTCCTGCACCTATTTTCTATGTTTCTATGTTTCTATTTTCTATCCAATTTTGTTGTTGGTACAAAGCTAGATAGGAATGTAAGTTGTGAGGAGGATGCAAAGAGGCTTCAAGGGGATATAAACAGGCTAATTGAATGGGCAAGAACATGGCAAATGGAATATAATGAAGTGAAATGTGAAGTTATCTACTTTGGTAGGAAAGTAGAAAAGCAGAGTATTTTTTATCTGGTGAGAGATTGGGAAATGTTGTTGTTCAGAGGGACTTGCGTGTCCTTGTACACAAATCACTGAAAGTTAACATGCAGGTACAGCAAGCAATTAAGAAAGCAAATGTTGCCCTTTATTACAAGAGCAATTGTATAGGGCACTGGTGAGACCGCAGTTGGAGTATTGCGTACAGTTTTGGTCTCCTTACCTAAGGAAGGAGATACTTGCCATCGAGGGAGTGCAACAAAGGTTCACCAGACTGATTCCTGGGATGTGGGGATTCTCCTTTGAGGAAAGATTGAGTAGCTAGGCCTATATTCTCTAGAGTTTAGAAGAATGAGAGGTGATCTAATTGAAACACACACAATTCTTGCAGGGCTTGACAGGGTAGATGCAGAGAGTTTCTAGATGAGGAGAAACTTCTTCATTCAAAGGGTGGTGAATCTTTGGAATTCTCTACCCCAGAGGGCTGTGGAAGCTCAGTCTTTGAGTATATTCAAGACAGATATCGATAGATTTTTGGATATTAAGGGAATCAAGGGATATGGGGACAGTGCATGAAAGTAGAGTTGAGGTAGAAGATCAGCCATGATCTTATTGAATGGTGGAGCAGGCTCAAGGGGCCGAATGGCCTACTCCTGCTCCTAATTCTTATGTTCTTATTACCCCCAATCCCCTGAGCCCTAATTTTGTTAAATAACCTCTTGTGTAGCACCTTATCAAATGCCTTCTGAAAATTCAAATACACCACATCCATTGGTTTCCCCTTATCTATTTTATTAGTTACAACCTCATAAAACTCTTGACAGATTTGTCAAACATGATTTCCGTTATTGCACAATCCTATTATTATTTTCTAAGTGCCCTGTTACCACGTCCTTATTAATAGATTCTAGCCTTTTCCCTATGACTGATGACAGGCTAACTGGTCTGTACTTCCCCATTTTCTCTCTCCCTCCTTTCTTAAAAAGCAGGGTTACATTAGCTGTCTTCCAATCTGCGGTAACCATTCTAGGAATTTTGGAAGATGACAACCAATGCATCCACTATCTCTGTCGCCACCTCTTTCAAAACCTTAGGATGCAGGTCATCAGGTCTAGGGGATTTGTAGGCTTTCAGTCCCATTAATTTGTGCAGTACAATTTTTTTTACTAATACTAATTTCTTTCAGTTCCTCATTTTTTGTATCTTCTTCCGTGAAAACAGGCACAAAGGATTTGTTTAATTTATTTGCCATTTCCTCATTCCCCATTATCATTTCTCCTGTCTTAGCCCATAAGGGACCCACATTTACTTTTGCAAATCTTTTCCTTTTTACATACCTATAAAAGCTTTTACAATCTGTTTTTATGTCTCTCACTAGTTTACTCTCATGCTCTATTTTCCCTTTCTTTATCAATTTCTTGGTCCTCCTTTGCTGAATTCTAAAATCCTCCCAATCCTCAGGCTTACTGCTTTTTTTGGCAACATTATAAGCCTTTTCTTTTGATCTAATACTTACTTTAACTTCTCTTGTTAGCCACGATTGGACTACTTTTCCTGTGGGATTTTTGTGCCTTAAAGGAATGTATGTTTGTTATAAATTATGTATTAATACTTTAAACGCTAGCCGTTGCTTGTCTACCTTTTAATGTAGTTTCCCAATCTACCTTAGCCAACTCGCCCCTCATACCTATGCAGTTTGCTTTGTTTAGATTTAAGACCCTAGTTTTGGATTTAACTAAATCACTTGCAAACTTAATATAAAATTCTATCATATTATGGTCACTCTTCCCTAAAGGCCCCTTTACTACAAGTTTATTAATTAACCCTTTTTCATTGCACAATACTAGATCTAAAATAGCCTGTTCCCTAGTTCGTTCCTCAACATACTGATCTAGAAAACCATCTTGTATACAATCCATAAACTCATCCTCTACACTATTGCTGCATATTTGGTTTGCCCAGTTTATATGTAGATCAAAGTCCCCCATGATTACTGTATTACCCTTGTTACATGCACCTCTAATTTCCTGATTTATACTGTGCCTTTACATTACCACTACTGTTGGGGGGCCTATAAACAACTCCCACCAATGTTTTCTGCCCCTTGCTGTTTCTTAGCTCCATCCAAACTGATTCTACTTCATGATTTTCTGAGCTAAGATCCATTCTCTCTACTGTCTTTCTCGCTGTCTTTATCAGGGCTACACCTCCTCCTTTTCCATTTTGCCTATCTCTTCTAAAACTTAAGTATCCTGGAATATTTAGTTCCCAACCTTGGTCACTTAACAACCACGTCTCCATGATGGCTATTAGATCAAACCTATTCATTTCTATCTGCGCTATTAATTCATCTATTTCGTTGCGAATGCTTCACACATTCAGATATAGTACCTTTAGCTTTGACTTATTTCGATTTTTCCCTGATGTCACCTTAGTCAGTGATGCCCTATTACCTTTGTTACCCTCTCTGTCCCTTCCTGACCCACTCTGCTTATTTTGACCCAAATCCCTGCTCTGCTCTAGAGCCTCGACATTTCTCTTGCTGCTTTTAAATTTACTCTTTCCTGAATCCTTCCGTCTGCCTTCATTAGTTTAAAGCCCTGTCTACTGCCCTAGGTTTTCGATTCACCAGGACACTGGTCCCAGCACGGTTCAAGTGAAGCCCATTCCAATGGAACAGCTCCCTCTTTCCCCAGTACTGGTGCCAGTGCCCTATGAAGCAAAACCCCCTGCCTCCCACACCACTCTTTGAGCCACGCATTTAATTTTCTAATCTGCATGTCTCTATACCAATGCATGTGGCTCAGGTAACAATCCAAAGATTATTACCTTTGAGGTTCTGCTTTTTAATTTGGAGCCCAACTCCTCAAACTCTTTCAGCAGAACCTCATTCCTAGTTCTCCCTATGTCGTTGGTTCCTACGTGGGCCACAACAACTGAGGCAGCAGCAGTCGGCGAGAGGCGGGAGCAGCGTTGGTGAGGCCTATTCACTAAATATATTCAAAAAGGAGTTAGATGAGGTCCTTACTACTAGGGGGATCAAGGGGTATGGCGAGAAAGCAGGAATGGGGTACTGAAGTTGATTGTTCAGCCATGAACTCATTGAATGGCGGTGCAGGCTAGAAGGGCCGAATGGCCTACTCCTGCACCTATTTTCTATGTTTCTATGTTTCTATAAAGGCCCAGCTTGTGCAGCTGCAGCGAGGGCAGAAGGCAAAAAAGAAGTAGAAAGAAATCGAAAGGTGATGTCACAGCCAAGGGGGTAAGTGATTGGCTGGTGATTGGTAAGTAGCTTTTATTTTTATTTTCTATTTCAGTAAGTAACCTTCAGCATTGTTGTTGCCAAATTAAGTTAATCTAGGGGTTAAGTCATGGCAGGAGAGCTCGGACACGTGTTATGCTCCTCCTGTACCATGTGGGAAATCAGGAACGCCTCCGGTGTCCCTGACGACTACGTGTGCGGGAAGTGCATCCGCCTCCAGCTCATGACGAACCACGTTGCGGAACTGGAGCTGCGGGTGGATTCACTCTGGAGCATGCACGATGCTGAGAATGATGTGAATAGCACATTTAGTAAGTTGGTCTTACTGCAGGTAAAGGATCCACAGCCAGATAGGAAATGGGTGACCAACAGGAAGAGCAGTGCAAGGAAGGTAGTGCAGGGGTCTCCTGCGGTCATCCCCCTGCAAAACAGATACACCGCTCTGGGTACTGTTGAGGGGGATGACTCATCAGGAGAGAGCAGCAGCGGTCAGGTTCATGGCACCGTGGCTGGCTCTGCTGCACAGGAGGGCAGGAAAAACAGTGGGAGAGCAATAGTAATAGGGTATTCGATTGTAAGGGGAATAGATAGGCGTTTCTGCGGCTGCAACCGAGACTCCAGGATGGTATGTTGCCTCCCTGGTGCAAGGGTCAAGGATGTCTCGGAGCGGGTGCAGGACATTCTGAAAAGAGAGGGTGAACAGCCAGTTGTCGTGGTGCATATACGTACCAACAATATAGGTAAAGAACGGGATGAGGTCCTACGAGACGAATTTAGAGAGCTAGGAGTTAAATTAAAAAGTAGGACCTCAAAAATAGTAATCTCCAGATTGCTACCAGTGCCACGTGCTAGTCAGAGTAGGAATCGCAGGATTGCTCAGATGAATACGTGGCTTGAGGAGTGGTGCAGAAGGGAGGGTTTCAAATTCCTGGGACATTGGAACCAGTTCTAGGGGAGATGGGACTAGTACAAACCGGACGGTCTGCACCTGGGCGGAGTTAAACTAATATGGCAGGGGGATGGGAACATATGCAGGGATGCAGAGGGGAATAAAATGGAGACAGAAGCAAAAGATAGAAAGGAGAATAGTAAAAGTGGAGGGCAGAGAAACCCAAGGCAAAAAACAAAAAGGGCCACTTTACAGCAGAATTCTAAAGGGTCAAAGTGTGTTAAAAAGGCAAGCCTGAAGGCTCTGTGCCTCATTGTAAGGAGTATTCGGAATAAGGTGGACGAATTAACTGCGCAGATAGCAGCTAACGGGTATGATGTGATTGGCATCATGGAGACATGGCTCCAGGGTGACCAAGGCTGAAGGCTGGGAACTCAACATCCAGGGGTACTCAGCATTTAGGAAGGATAGACAGAAAGGAAAAGGAGGCGGGGTGGCGTTGCTAGTTAAAGAAGAAATTAATGCAATTGTAAGGAAGTACATTAGCTTGGATGATGTGGAATCGGTATGGGTGGAGCTACGGAATACTAAAGGACAGAAAACGCTCGTGGGAGTTGTGTATAGGCCACCAAATAGTAGTAGTGAGGTTGGGGACAGCATCAAACAAGAAATAAGGGATGTGTGCAATAAAGGTACAGCAGTAATCATGGGCGACTTTAATCTACATATTGATTGAGCTAACCTAACTAGTAGCAATGCGGTGGAGGAGGATTTCCTGGAGTGTATTAGGGATGGTTTTCTAGACTAATATGTCGAGGAACCAACCGGAGAGCTGGCCATCCTAGACTGGATGATGTGTAATGAGAAGAGACTAATTAGCAATCTTCTTGTGCGAGGCCCCTTGGGTAAGAGTGATCATAATATGGTAGAATTCTTTAATAAGATGGAGAGTGACGGTGTTAATTCAGAGACTAGGGTCCTGAACTTAAGGAAAGGTAACTTCGATGGTATGAGGCGCGAATTGGCTAGATTAGACTGGCAAATGATACTTAAAGAGTTGACGGTGGATAGGCAATGGTAAACCTTTAAAGATCATATGGGCGAACTTCAACAATTGTATATCCCTGTCTGGAGTAAAAATAAAATGGGGAAGGTGGCTCAACCGTGGCTAACAAGGGAAATTAAGGATAGTGTTAAATCCAAGGAAGAGGCATACAAATTAGCGAGAAAAAGTAGCAAGCCGGTTGACTGGGAGAAATTTAGAATGTGGCAGAGGAGGACAAAGGGTTTAATTAAGAGGGGGAAAATAGAGTCTGAGGGGAAGCTTGCTGGAAACATAAAAAATGACTGCAAAAGCTTCTATAGATATGTGAAGAGAAAAAGATTAGTGAAGCCAAACGTTGGTCCCTTGCAGTCGGATTCGGGTGAATTTATAATGGGGAACAAAGAAATGGCAGACCAATTGAACAAGTACTTTGGTTCTGTCTTCACAAAGGAAGACACAAATAACCTTCCCGATGTACTAGGGGTTCGAAGGTCTAGTGAGAAGGAGGAACTGAAGGATATCCTTATTAGGCGGGAAATTGTGTTAGGGAAATTGATGGGATTGAAGGCCGATAAATCCCCGGGGTCTGATAGTCTGCATCCCAGAGTACTTAAGGAAGTGGCCCTAGAAATAGTGGATGCATTGGTGATCATTTTCCAACAGTCTATCGACTCTGGATCAGTTCCTTTGGACTGGAGGGTAGCTAATGTAACACCACTTTTTAAAAAGGGAGGGAGAGAGAAAGCGGGTAATTA
Source organism: Pristiophorus japonicus (assembly GCF_044704955.1). Lineage (NCBI taxonomy): Eukaryota > Metazoa > Chordata > Chondrichthyes > Pristiophoridae > Pristiophorus > Pristiophorus japonicus. The sequence goes on along the minus strand of NC_091977.1, from coordinate 233,545,422 downwards.
TAGACCGGTTAGCCTGACATCAGTAGTGGGGAAAATGTTGGAATCAATCATTAAAGATTAAATAGCAGAACATTTGGAAAGCAGTGATAGGATTGGTCCAAGTCAGCATGGATTTATGAAGGGGAAATCATGCTTCACAAATCTTCTGGAATTTTTAGAGGATGTAACTAGTAGAGTGGACAAGGGAGAACCAGTGGATGTGGTGTATTTGGACTTTCAAAAGGCTTTTGACAAGGTCCCACACAAGAGATTGGTGTGCAAAATCAAAGCACATGGTATTGGGGGTAATATACTGATGTAGATAGAGAACTGGTTGGCAGACAGGAAGCAGAGAATCGGGATTAACGGGTCCTTTTCAGAATGGCAGGCAGTGACTAGTGGAGTGCCGCAGGGCTCAGTGCTGGGACCCCAGCTATTTACAATATACATTAATGATTTAGCTGATGGAATTGAGTGTAATATCTGCAAGTTTGCAGATGACACTAAATTGGGTGACGGTGTGAGCTGTGAGGAGGACACTAAGAGGCTGCAGGGTGATTTGGATAGGTTAGGCGAGTGGGCAAATACATGTCAGATGCAGTATAATGTGGATAAATGTGAGGTTATCCACTTTGGGGGAAAAAACACAAAGGCAGAATATTATCTGAATGGCAGCAGATTAGGAAAAGGGAAGGTGCAGCGAGACCTGGGTGTCATGATTCATCAGTCATTGAAGGTTGGCATGCAGGTACAGCAGACGGTGAAAAAGGCAAATGGTATGTTGGCCTTCATCGCTAGGGGATTTGAGTATAGGAGCAGGGAGGTCTCACTGCAGTTGTACAGGGCCTTGCTGAGGCCCCACCTGGAATATTGTGTTCAGTTTTGGTCTCCTAATCTGAGGAAGGACGTTCTTGCTATTGAGGGAGTGCAGCGAAGGTTCACCAGAGTGATTCCTGGGATGGCAAGACTGACATATGGATCGACTGGGCCTGTATTCACTGGAGTTTAGAAGGATGAGAGGGGATCTCATAGAAACATATAAAATTCTGACGGGACTGGACAAGTTAGATGCAGGAAGAATGTTCCCGATGTTGGGGAAATTCAGAACCAGGGGACATAGTCTTAGGATAAGGGGTAAGCTATTTAGGACTGAGATGAGGAGGAACTTCTTCACTCAAAGAGTTGTTAACCTATGGAATTTCCTACCACAGAGAGTTGTTGATGCCAGTTCATTAGATATATTCAAAAGGGAGTTAGATATGGCCCTTGCGGCTAAAGGGATCAAGGGGTATGGAGAGAAAGCAGGAATGGGGTACAGAAGGAATGATCAGCCATGATCTTATTGAATGGTGGTGCAGGCTCGAAGAGACAGATGGCCTACTCCTGCACCTATTTTCTATGTTGCTATGATGCTCCCCTTCCCACTCCAAATTCTTCTCCGGCCACAAGGAGATGTCTTTAACCCTGGCAATCAGCACATCCTTCAGAACTTCCTGTTGCGGCTGCAGAGAACTGTGTATATCCCTCTGACTATACTGTCTCCTACCACAACTATATTCCCTTTCACTCCCCCCACTTGAATGGCCTTCTGCACCATGGTGCCATGGTCAGGCTGCTCATCCCTCATCCACACAGGCAACACAAATCTCATACCTGTTGGAGTAGGGCAAGGGCCGAGGCTCCTCCAGCACTGCACCTGGGGTTCCCTTACCTGCCTGGGTTGCAGTCGCACCTTATTGTCCCTGACCACTAACCAAACCTGTACCACTACCTAACCTAAGGGGTGCGACTGCCGCCTGGATGAAAGTGTCCAGGTAACTCCCCCCTCCCTAATGCATCGCAATGTCTGCAGCTCGTACTCCAGCTCAACAACTCTGAGCTGAAGTTCCTCGAGTTGCAGACACTTACTGCAGATGTGGTTGCTCGGGGTCGTGATGCTGTTCACCAGCTCCCACATGCTGCAGTTACGAGAACCACTTGCCCTGCCATCTCTAACCTTGTCTTATTAATTCATTAATTAGTTAATTAATTATTAATTAATTAATTAAAGTTTTTATTCAATCTAGATTTTAGTTTTATTGTTTAATTATTTTATCTGTTCTAAGTTATTAATTTAATAAGTACTAGCAAATTACAATTTCTCAGCTCTTAATTTAATGCCTTCCCTAACTTAGAAATCAAAGAAAAGCTGCAACACTCACCAACCAATCACCTACCTGCCCTCCTGTGACATCGCTCTGTGATTTTTTTTTTTAACCTGTCCGTTCCTCTCTGACTCCCGCTCCTTTTAAACTAATTGGACAGCTCTTTCAAAGAGCAGGCACAGGCACGATGGGCCAAATAGCCTCCTTCTGTGCTGTATCATCTATGTATCATTCTATGATTCTGTAATGCAGTGGTATTAGGAAATCTCTTGTGACTCACCAAAGTATGTCTTGCATGGAAATATCCTGAAATGTTTAGTTTTTAAATTCAGAAGTATATATATACAGTAAACTCTTACCCGGATTGTTTGGGGATTCAGCAACTCCGGGTAAATGAATTTTCTGACAGGGTGAGTTTGATTACACGTGCTAAATTTATACAGTCGAATAAATAAAACAAAGATTGAGTTCATGTTATTTGAACGTGAACGTAATAAAATAAATGAAAATGAAAACCATTCCTAAAGCACTTTGTTATGTATGCATGTAAACCTTACCAAAAGGTAAGACTTGCCATTAGGGGGAACACCTGTGGGAGACCTAAGGGCCAGCTGTGCACCCTGGGCAAGCAGGTATAAAAGGTGATTCACCATGCTGCTTCCCCACTCTGGAGTCTGAATAAAGAGACCAAGGTCACAACAGTTTGAGCTTGCGATATAGTCCTGTGGATTTATTCTGAACATAACAAATTGACGACAAGTAACGGATCACGAACTTTTACACGGTAATGGCTGCCGTTGGTATTATTGAGAGATTTGTTGAGGGTGATGATTGGGATGCCTTCATTGAGTGCCTCGACCAGTACTTTGTGGCCAACGAATTGGACAAGGCTGAGATGGTGACAAAGCGCAGGGCGATTCTCTCACCGTATGTGGGTCTTCGATATATGGCCTCCTCAAAAATTTGCTGGCACCGGTCAAACCACAGGCAAATCTTATACAGAGCTGTGTACACTGGTTAGGGAACACTTCAAGCCGAAGGAGATCATCCTGATGGCCAGGTATTGCTTTTACATTCACCATCGCTCCGAGGGCCAGAACGTGGCGAGTTTTGTCGCCGACCTAAGATGCTTTGCGGGACAGTGTGAATTTGCAGGATCCTTGGGGGAAATGTTGCGGGACTTTTTTGTGCTTGGAATTGGCCACGAGGTCATTCTTCACAAACTGCTGTCTGCCGAATCCCTAGAACTGAGCAAGGCCATCACTATAGCCCAAGCCTTTATATCCACGAGCGATAACACGAAACAGATATCTTCACAAAATCGAAGCTCACCGGCAAGTACTGTGCATAAAATAATGTTTTCAGCAGGCAGATCAGCACAGGGCAGTGCCCACATGACTGCAGAGGCCAGACCTAGGCCTAGAGTGACTCAGAGTCCGCCGTGGGGCATGAATGCGTATCCATTAGCACCATGTTGGCGCTGGGGGGGGCAGCCATAGAGCTCATCAATGTCGATTCAAGCCCTATGTGTGCAAGGGCTGTGGAACAATGGGGCACCTCCAGCGAATGTGCAACAATCTCTGACTCACCACGTGGCGGAGTCAGGAGAGGACGACCGATCCAGCGAGGATCTCGATGAACGAGCAGGAGAGGCAACTGAATCTGAGGATGAAGAGGAAGTATATGGGACACACACCTTTAGCACCAAAAGCCCTCCGATAATGTTAAAAGTTGAACTTAACGGCACTTCAGTCTCCATGGAACTAGACACGGGGGGCGAGTCAATCAGTTATGAGCCGGAAGGCATTCGAGAGGCTGTGAGGCAACAAAGCACAGCGACCCAAGCTGATCCCGATTCAGGCAAAGCTGCGCACCTACACCAAGGAACTGATACCAGTTATTGGTAGTGTGGACATAAGAGTATCCCATGAGGGAGCGGTGCACGATTTACCACTGTGGATTGTTTCAGGTGATGGGCCAACGCTGCTTGGTAGGAGGTGGATGGGGAAGATTCGATGGAACTGGGAAGACCCCTGCGTACCTTCTCTGGCGAACGACATCTTCCCTTCTCAAAGGCTGAGCAAGCCCCACCTTCAGCTGAACCAGGCATCGAAGTGCAGATCTATTTGCAGATCCCCGAGGCACAGGCCGCTCATCACGACCACGAGGAGGTAAAGTTCAACCGAGCAGCGGTACAGGCGCGGTACCCACCACCCGAAGCCGACGACCTCTTCGCGACAATGGAAGAGGCTCCAGGTCGACCATGCGTAGTGAGGCTCCGGCTGAAATGATCTGAATGCGTCTTCCCGACGTCAAAGGCAAAATCCCCGGGGAGTAAGATCGCGACAGTCGGCATCACGGACACGGACGAGAGAGCGTCCAGACCACGGAACGGAAGAGCATCCAGTCCAGGGGAGGTCGCTGCAACAGAACGGAGGAATGTGTCGCCCAGCAAGGAAGACGACTGGGTTTGGGGCAAAGGTAAAAGGGTGGCCGCTGAGAAGGCCAGGAACCCATCACATTCCAATAAGTTGTTTGCACTATGTAACCCATGTGAGCGGTCTTTCGCGGCCAATGATGTACCATTATATGGGGTCGGGTGGACCTTACAACAAGCCAAAGTAGCGGGCGAACACCAACCGGTCATATATGTATCTGACAAAGTATTTGTAGCAAGTGAGATGTTACCGCACGGGGCCGGGAGTGTTGTGCAGCAAGCAAAAGTAACGGGCGAGCCCCAAACGATTGAACATGTATCCAATAAGTTAACCAAGGCAGCAGCCCATATTCACGGGACTAAAGAGACGTACCAAAGAGTGTCCCAATATGTGCTCGAGTCAGACAAGCTGCTCATCCCACGAGTTTGGGAGAGCAGAGGCACCACTATCGATGCGTTGTTTCGAGAATGTCTAACACTGTGCACTGTAACATGATCCGCCACAGGCCAGGCACTGAGAACGGTACTAATGCCCTCAGTTGGCTACCGCTCCCCACCATGGGGTGGAAATGGCGCAGCCTGCAGACCCACTCGCGATCGTGGAAGTGCTAGAAAGCGAGGGGTCAACCGTAACGGCTCTCCAGTTTAGGACCTGGACCAGCCAGGATCCCACGTTACCGCCTGCCAAAGGTAAACTGCTAGACAGGATGTTGCAATAAGTCACAAAGACGATAGGCCCATCCCAACGTTGCAAAGTAAGGCAGGGCAGCTACACACAGGCGGAGGTCCTGGGCCCCCATACTACGGCCCAGGATCCACGGGGACCACTTTTAGGCCTCCCACCACTACCGAAAGTCTCAAAGCCATTGCGGTCATCCTGGGCTTGCTAGACCTCAGGGTCAGCGACAATAGTCCGAGCAGGCAGCCCAAATCACTAAACCTAGCACCACGAGTGTCACGGTAGACTCCCTACAGACCCGGTTATCCTGGGTGCTACGCAGTCACCAGACAGAATCACTCAGAACCAAGCCTTCCGTAGGCCATCACCAGTTATGTATGTATGTAAACCTTACCAAAATGTAAGACTTGCCTCTAGGGGGCACACATGTGGGAGACCTAAGGGTCACCTGTGCACCCTGGGGCAAGCAGGTATAAAAGGTGATTCACCATGCTGCTTCCCCACTCTGGAGTCTGAATAAAGAGACCAAGGTCATAACAGTTTGAGCTTGCGATATAGTCCTGTGGGTTTATTCTGAACATAACACTGGTCTAGTTTGTCAAGCTTCGGCTTTCGCAAATTCTTGCGGGACATTGCCTTCACGGAAGATTCAGAAACAGCGGTGAAACTTTCTAAATCTTTTGCTTCTTGATATCATAAATTGTTGATGATCCACCTTCATATTCGTCTATCAAAGTACGCACACTTCTGCCAGCTTCAGACTTCTTTATAATTTCTAATTTCTGCTGAATGTTCAATACTTTTTGTTTCTTAATGCTGCATTTGCTTTTAGTGCTGATTTCAGGATGTTTTGAACAAGTACACTCGACAGACTGATGTGTTGCAATGAACTGCTTTCAATGCGTGTGACAGTTGAAAGTGAGCAAGAAGTCAATTTATGTGTAATTGAGCAACCTGTCCACGTTTGCGATAGTTGAAGTGAGCGAGATATTCACGTGTGTGACAGTCAAATTGCCGAATCTCGCAATATTTTAAATTCCGTTACGGCAGGTTTTCCGTTACATTCATATCCGGGTAAACGAGAGTATATATATATATATATATCAGCTGGTGCAGAGTCTGCACTATGTCTAGGGCTTTAGCTGAAGTCATAAGCCATGAAGGAATGCCATCTCAGCCCATCGATGTGTTGCTGCATGTTCATACTCCTACAGAAATATTTACTTTTTGCTCTAATCAGTCGGTTAGTAATTTCCCAGGATAGTATAATGTAAATCAAATCACAGAGTCACTGGCCTAGAAATTCATTGATGCCATGGTCAATTTACTAGGTTAAAATGGACGCCATATATGGCTCCCAATAGTCCCTCCCCATCGACACCGCCTGATTTCCCTCAATTCTCCCTCCTTCCCGATCACCATATTCTCTCTCGATTGTCCCCTCCTCACTCCTTACTATCCCCACGCCCTCCTTCCCTCCCTCCATCTCTCCCAATCACGCCTGTCCCTCATAATTGCACCTTCCCTCACACCCAACCGACCTCCTTCCTTCTGATCGTCCTCTTCTGATTACTCACTCCCTCCCTCCCAAACCTCCCCCTCCCTCCCGATCACCTCCCTCCCGATCGCCCCCCCCTCCCGATTGCACCTTCCCGATCACACCCTCCCAACCGTCCTCCTCCCTCCTGATCGCCTTCTACCCCCCCAAGTCTTACCAAAAGGTCGCTGCTGAGGTTCCCAACTTTGTCCTTGTGGACCTGATTGGCACTTGCAGCCCTATGACAATACCTTGATCAGGCCCGAGGCCCACTTTTAGGTAATGCTCGTGCCTCTGGCTTCTGGCAAACACCGTCTATTTCAGGCTCAGAAACAAGCCGACACAAATTTATACCGCATTCTATCACATGACTTAACTTTAATACTATACGGACTTATTTCGCCAATGTTTCAGAGAAATAATATATCCTGTACATAATATAGATAATCAACAAAAAATATTCTAAACTAACTTGGGTTTGTGTCTCCTCAGCTGTGGACTGTGGATTAGCTCCAGTTTTACTGAACACAGTGCGATATCCATCAGTTAACACAACCTATGGAAGTATAGTCGTGTACCAGTGCCTGGTTGGCTATGTGCGTGTGAGAGGAAACACGACATCAGTCTGCTCTGCCCAAGGACGGTGGCAAGGAGCAAACCTGGAATGTGAAGGTTGGTGCTCCAGAATGTTTCTAAATGAAATTCACGCGAATAATAAAAGGCAAATAATGTCCCAGCAATGACTCTGCATTTATGATTTTTCTCTTATCTAATTTTTCTTCCACTTAAGTCAGATTTCCATATAAACTCTATACTAATTCTTCATTGTGGTAGGACAAATGACGAGAAGCAATATAAACAAAATTATACAATTTTAAAAGGGACAGGAACAGAGAGATTTGGGCGTATACTACACAAGTCTTTGAAGATGGCAAGACAAATTGAGAAGACTGTTCAAGGAGGTGGCCACAAGAGCGGGAGTTCGGGGAGTCGAGCGGCCTATAAATGCCTAAGAGTCGGAGGAGACAGCCACAGGAGCGGGAGTTCAGGGAGTCGAGCGGCCTATAAAGGCCCGGGAGTTCGAGGAGGCAGCCACAGGAGCAGGAGTTCAGGGAGTCGAGCGGCCTATAAAGGCCCGGGAGTTCAAGGAGGCGGCCACAGGAGCGGGAGTTCGGGGAGTCGAGCGGCCTATAAAGGCCCGGGAGTTCGAGGAGGCGGCCACAGGAGCGGGAGTTTGAGGAAGCCAGCTGGTGCAGCGGCAGGGACAGAAGGTAAACGAAGAAGTAGAAAGAAATCGAAGGGTGATGTCACAGCCAAGGGGGTAAGTGATTGGCTGGTGGAGTATTTAATAATTTTTTCTTCTTTTTATTTCCTTATCACGAGGTAACCTTTCACATTGTTGCCAAATTAAGTTCATCTAAGGGTTAAGTCATGGCAGGAGAGCCCAGACCCACGTCATGCTCCTCCTGTGCTATGTGGGAACTCAGGGACACTTCCAGTGTCCTTGACGACTACATGTGCAGGAAGTGTATCCAGCTGCAGCACTTTACAGACCACTTTGCGGCACTGGAGCTGCGCATGGATTCATTCTGGAGCATCCGCGATGCTGAGGATATCATGAATAGCATGTTTAGTGAGTTGGTCACGCCACAGGTGAAGGTTACTCAGGCAGATAAGGAATGGGTGACCATCAGACAGTGGAAGGAAGGTAGTGCCAGGGTCCCCTGCGGTCATCCCCCTCCAAAACAGATACACCGTTTTGGGTACTGTTGGGGGGGATGACTCATCAGGGGAAGGCAGCAGCAGCCAAGTTCATGGCACCATGGGTGGCTCTGCTGCACAGGAGGGCAGGAAGAACAGTGGGAGAGCTATAGTAGTAGGGGATTCTATTGTAAGGGGAATAGATAGGCGTTTCTGCGGACGCAATCGAGACTCCAGGATGGTATGTTGCCTCCCTGGTGCAAGGGTCAAGGATGTCTCAGAGTGGCTGCAGGACATTTTGGAGGGGGAGGGTGAACAGCCAGTTGTCGTGGTGCAAATAGGTACCAACGATATAGGTAAAAAACAGGCTGAGATCCTACAAGCTGAATTTAGGGAGCTAGGAGTTAAATTAAAAAGGAGGACCTCAAAGGTAGTAATCTCAGGACTGCTACCAGTGCCACGTGCTAGTCAGAGTAGGAATTGCAGGATAGGTAAGATGAATACGTGGCTTGAGGAATGGTGCAGGAGGGAGGGATTCAAATTCCTGGGACATTGGAAACGGCTCTGGGGGAGGTGGGACCAGTACAAACCGGACGGTCTGCACATGGGCAGGACTGGAACCAATGTCCTAAGGGGAGTGTTTGCTAGTGCTGTTGGGGAGGGGTTAAACTAATATGGCAGGAGGATGGGAACCTAAGCAGGGAGACAAAGGGAAATAAAATGGGGGCAGAAGCAAAAGGTAGAAAGAAGAAAAGTAAAAGTGGAGGGCAGAGAAACCCAAGGCAAAATTCAAAAAGGGCCACATTACAGCAAAAGTCTAAAGGGACAAAGTGTGTTAAAAAGACAAGCCTTAAGGCTCTGTGCCTCAATGCGAGGAGTATTCGTAATAAGATGGACGAATTAACTGCGCAGACAGCTATTAACGAATATGATATAATTGGGATTACGGAGACATGGCTCCAGGGTGACCAAGGCTGGGAACTCAACATCCAAGGGTATTCAGTAAGGATAGACAGAAAGGAAAAGGAGGTGGGGTAGCGTTGCTGGTGAAAGAAGAAATTAACGCAATAGCAAGGAAAGACATTAGCTTGGATGATGTAGAATCTGTATGGGTAGAGGTGCGGAATACCAAAGGGCTGAAAACGCTAGTGGGAGTTGTGTACAGACCACCAAACAGTAGTAGTGAGGTTGGGGACAGCATCAAACAAGAAATTAGGGATGCGTGCAATAAAGGTACAGCAGTTATCATGGGCGACTTTAATCTACATATAGATTGGGCTAACCAAATTAGTAGCAGTACGGTGGAGGAGGATTTCCTGGAGTGTATTAGGAATAGTTTTCTAGACCAATATGTCGAGGAACCAACTAGAGGGCTGGCCATACTAGACTGGATGATGTGTAACGAGAAAGGACTAATTAGCAATCTTGTTGTGCCGGGCCCCTTGGGGAAGAGTGACCATAATATGGTAGAATTCTTTATTAAGATGGAGAATGACGCAGTTAATTCAGAGACTAGGGTACTGAACTTAAGGAAAGGTAACTTCGATGGTATGAGACGTGAATTGGCTAGAATAGACTGGCAAAAGATACTTAAAGGGTTGATGGTGGATAGGCAATGGCAAATATTTAAAGATCACATGGATGAATTTCAACAATTGCACATCCCTGTCTGGAGTAAAAATAAAATGGGGAAGGTGGCTCAACCGTGGCTAACAAGGGAAATTAGGGATCGTGTTAAATCCAAGGAAGAGGCATATAAATTGGCCAGAAAAAGCAGCAAACCTGAGGACTGGGAGAAATTTAGAATTCAGCAGAGGAGGACAAAGGGTTTAATTAGGAGGGGGAAAATAGAGTCTGAGAGGAAGCTTGCTGGGAACATAAAAACTGACTGCAAAAGCTTCTATAGATATGTGACGAGGAAAAGATTAGTGAAGACAAACGTAGGTCCCTTGCAGTCAGAATCAGGTGACTTTATAATGGGGAACAAAGAAATGGTAGACCAATTGAACAAATACTTTGGTTCTGTCTTCACTAAGGAAGACACAAATAACCTTCCGGGAATACTAGGGGACTGAGGGTCTAGCGAGAAGGAGGAACTGAAGGAAATCCTTATTAGCCAGGAAATTGTGTTAGGGAAATTGATGGGAATTGAAGGCCGATAAATCCCCAGGGCCTGATAGTCTGCATCCCAGAGTACTTAAGGAAGTGGCCCTAGAAATAGTGGATGCATTGGTGATCATTTTCCAACAGTCTATCGACTCTGGATCAGTTCCTATGGACTGGTGGGTAGCTAATGTAACACCACTTTTTAAAAAAGGAAGGAGAGAGAAAACGGGAAATTATAGACCGGTTAGCCTGACATCAGTAGTGGGGAAAATGTTAGAATCAATTATTAAAGATGAAATAGCAGCGCATTTGGAAAGCAGTGACAGGATCGGTCCAAGTCAGTATGGATTTATGAAAGGGAAATCATGATTGACAAATTTTCTAGAGTTTTTTGAGGATGTAACTAGTAGAGTGGACAAGGGAGAACCAGTGGTTGTGGTGCATTTGGACTTTCAAAAGGCTTTTGACAAGGTCCCACATAAGAGGTTGGTGTGCAAAAGTAAAGCACATGGTATTGAGGATAATGTATTGACATGGATAGAGAACTGGTTGGCAGACAGGAAGCAGAGAGTCGGGATAAACAAGTCCTTTTCAGAATGGCAGGCAGTGACTAGTGGGGTGCCGCAGGGCTCAGTGCTGGGACCCCAGCTATTTACAATATACATTAATGATTTAAATGAAAGAATTGAGAGTAATAGCTCCAAATTTGCAGATGACACTAAGTTGGGTGGTGGTGTGAGCTGTGAGGAGGATGCTAAGAAGCTGCAGGGTGACTTGGACAGGTTAGGTGAGTGGGCAAATGCATAGTGGATGCAGTATAATATGGATAAATGTGAGGTTATCCACTTTGGTGGCAAAAACATGAAGGCAGAATATTATCTAAATGGCGGCAGATTAGGAAAAGGGGAGGTGCAACGAGACCTGGGTGTCATGGTACATCAGTCATTGAAGGTTGCCATGCAGGGACAGCAGGCAGTGAAGAAGGCAAATGGCATGTTGGCCTTCATTGCTAGGGAATTTGAGTATAGGAGCAGAGAGGTCTTGCTGCAGTTGTACAGGGCCTTGGTGAAACCTCACCTGGAATATTGCGTTCAGTTTTGGTCTCCTAATCTGAGGAAGGACGTTCTTGCTATTGAGTGAGTGCAGTGAAGGTTCACCAGACTGATGCCCGGGATGGGAGGACTGACATAGGAGGAGAGACTGGATCAACTGAGCCTGTATTCACTGGAGTTTAGAAGAATGAGAGGGGATCTCATAGAAACATATAAAACTCTGACAGGATTGGACAGATTCGGTGCAGGAAGAATGTTCCCGATGTTGGGGAGTCCAGAACCAGGGGTCACAGTCTAAGGATAAGGGGTGAGCCATTTATGACCGAGATGAGGAGAAAGTTCTTCATTCAGAGAGTTGTTAACCTGTGGAATTCACAACCGCAGAGAGTTGTTGGGGCCAGTTTGTTCGATATATTCAAGAGGGAGTTGGATATGGCCCTTATGGCTAAAGGGATCAAGGGGTATGGAGAAAAGGCAGGAAAGGTGTACTGAGGTGAATGATCAGCCATGATCTTATTGAATGGTGGTGCAGGCTCGAGGGGCCGAATGGCCTACTCCTGCACCTATTTTCTATGTTTCTATGCTAAAAGGCATACGGGATGCTTATAAATAGAGGCTTCAGGCTGAATTTTCGTCGTTTTGTGTTTTCGCCTGTTTCCTGGCGTAATTCGCAGCAGAGCGAAAAATTTAGTGCCGGGTTAACATTAGCGCCAGAGCGAGGAACTTTCATCAAAGAGCGTTAGCGTTAAGTCCGACGTTGCACCACTGACTTTGTGCGGCGGAGTCGAAAGTTCCGGCGCTCAAAGAATTGGCCGTTCTACACTTACGCAATTATAATCATTTTTTTCCTGCGCTTCTGGTGTGGTCTCCTGTCGCACATGCTAATGCGGGGCATGGCCACACGCATGTGCAGTACAACCGGGGCTGAATCAGCCATTTCACATTTGGATTTTGATGGTGGAGGAGGATGATTCCAGACAGCGTGCCAGGCGAATCAGCCTCGAGGCTAATGAACTTTCGTGGGGGCTGTGGAAAGGAGATGACAGGAGTTGCATCTTTGAGGTGGATCTCGACCACAGCCATCAATTTTTAAGTGGATTTAGAGGGGGATAGCAGAGGAAGTCTCTGCCTCAGACACTGTGGTCAAGACTGGCACACAGTGCCGAAAGAAGTTCAATGATCTGACAAGGGTCATTAGAGTGAGTACAATTTTAAATCATGCTATCCTTCATTACTTCAGTTATAAATCTGACACACTATTTGTTCTCACACTGTCTCTCAACACTCTGTGGGTTGCCTCCTAAAATGCATGACACATAGGTAGACTTAGTCTGGCACCCTATTTGCCATGAATGATCTTTACACATTATTAAGATTGCTTTCTGAGATCTCATGATGGCTCCCCACTTCGATGTCCTCCTGATGAACCACGTGCAATTTCCAAGGCAATTAAACAGAGGACTCTATTACATTCAGACAGTATGGTATAAGTGCTTTGGTGGCTATCTGTTTGTGCCACAGGAGCAGATGGACCCTCTGGTAACTATTCCCATTTTCATCTTTGCAGGCAAAGAAGTCTCATAATCGCTGCAAGCAGGTGCGGACCCTGCCACTCATGGACATTGAAGACAGAGTGGCAGGGTCCGCATGGTGAGAATGTCCAGGGAGAACGTCCAGATCAGCTGTGAGCTCCTTGATGTTTTGGGTAGGATTCCCGCGAGCATTGACAGTCTGAAAGCGACGATTACAGAGGTAGGGTCGCAGATTGTCAGTGCGAGCCGTGATACCAGTGAGGTCATCAATGCCCACACGAGGCTGGTGGCCTCCAGCAGTGACAGTGGAGTCCCGGAGAGTGTGGCGCGAGCCATTGAACCCTTTAATATGGCGCATCACAGGCACAAGCTCTGCTTCAGCTTGGGCAGATGATGCAGTCCATGCCTGCCTCCATATTCTCTGCGTTCCGCACTGTCACACGGGGAAGTGACGGTTCCGAAGCAGGCCAGCAAGGTGCTCCGGTTGCTAGGGACCAGCCCCGTTGGTGACTGAATGGCTCCAGGGATATGGGAGGTGATGTCATTCCTCTGGATGACAGCATTCTGTCTCTCCCCACTCAGTCGCTAACCAAGCATCAGCGACGGTTGTCACCCAAACCACCTGTGACTGGCGACGCCGATGGGGAGGCTAGCCAATCAGAAGCCGTGCCTTCCTCACCATAGCTTGTCCAGTGCGTTCCCAGACACTGTCTCTCCCCGCAACACAGCAGCGCTCTGGCAGCCTTTCTGCACGTCATCTTGGTGCCACTTTGAGTAGGAGCAGCAAGGGAGGGTGATCAGGGGAAGGGGAGCAAAAGACGGTGGGAAAAAATAGTGGGGCAGTAATTGATGTTGCTACATTATGTTGTTGATGCTGGATGCATCATCATGTTACAGTATCATTATGTTACAGTATCACACTGGATTATGTTGTTGATGCTGGATGTATTCTATGTTTTATGTTATAGTATTATTATGTTACAGATTATGCTACAGTATCACATTGGATTATGTTCTGATAACGTTGAATTATCACACTACTGAATGCAGCTCATTTTATTTAAGTCTCACAATGTTACAAAGTTTAATAATTTTTTTCTTTACCTTAACCATTCCTGTGTAGTGTTATTTGCAGAAGAAGAGTGGGAATAGTCAACATGGTGGGATGGAGTAGCCAGGCAACGCTCAAACGGCCGTTCACTCTTCAAGCAAAGCGTTCAATTATGAGCTGCTGACGGAAGGCTTTTGCAGCTGTGAAATCTCCATGATGCCTCCCCTGTGGTTGTGGTGGTGGTGGCATGGGTTCCTCGCCAGGCTCGTCTTTCTCCTCCCCCTCCCCCCCTTTTTCCTGAGATGGTCCGGCAATCCCCATTGGCAATTCCTGTCCCCTCTTGATGGCTAAGTTGTGTAGCATGCAGCACACCACAATGAACTCAGAGACCTGCTGAGGGGAGTGTTGCAGGCAGCCTCCAGAGTGGTCCAGGCATCGGAAGCGCTACTTGAGCACTCCAATTGTCTGATCGACGATGTTGCGTGTGGCTGCATGGCTCTCATTATAGCAATGCTCGGCTTCTGTCTGAAGGTTCCGGAGGTGGGGTCATGAGCTAGGTGGCGAGGCCGTAACCTTTGTCCCCCAGCATCCAGCTCTGGCCTTGTGGTTGACGCTGGAACGTGCCTGAGACACTGCGCTCACGCAAGATGAAAGCATCATGGATGCTCCCTGGATATTGAGCATTGACTGCCATGATGCACTGAGTATGGTTGCAGACGATCTGTCCATTCATGGCGTGGAAACTCTTTCGGTTTCAGTAAACCTCTGGATTCTCTAAAGGTGCTCGCAGGGCGATGAGCGTACAGTCAAGGGCACCCTGAACCATGGGGAAGCCAGAAAATCATCCAAAATCTACAGCCCTCTCATGTTGGGTCTCCCTGATCATTGGGAAGTTTATGAAGTCCATCCTGCGTGCGTACAGTGCAGTAGTCACCTGGCGAATGCAGCAATGTGTAGTGTGCTGCGAAATGGAGCATGTGTCCCCCGCTGATGCCTGAAAGGAGCCGGAGACATAGAAGGCAAATGCCACAGTCACCTTCACCTCGACGGGCAGTGCAGTCCTGTTGCCGCTGGTAGGCTGTAG
Organism: Pristiophorus japonicus; assembly: GCF_044704955.1. Taxonomy (NCBI): domain Eukaryota; kingdom Metazoa; phylum Chordata; class Chondrichthyes; family Pristiophoridae; genus Pristiophorus; species Pristiophorus japonicus. The sequence goes on along the minus strand of NC_091977.1, from coordinate 233,530,120 downwards.
GTCTGCCTGTAGGAGCTGGCATATCTCTGTGACCACCTCTTTTCGGAAGTGCAGCCTTCTAACACACTGTGCCTCAGAGAGTTGGAGGTATGAGCAATGTTCCCTGTAAACTCGTGGGGATAAGGCCTCCTCCCCATATTTCTGCGACCTCTCCAATTACGTTGCAAATGATTAACAATAAGCCTTCTTTCAGCTTGAAGCCGTATGGCAATAGCAGCCAGGATTACTGGTTCCTGACCTAACATGGCCCCCATCTTTTAAAATGTCCTTAAATGTTCTATAAAACAAACTAGAAACTCACATAAACTGCACAATGAAAAGTTTGCAGTAACGCAACGTTCTTCTCCCAATGCTTTCAATCACTCACAGCTGCGTTTTCAACATGACGCCGTTAGCACCTGGTGCATCCTGGGTCTGTCTGGTTTTTCTGGGTGGGTCCTTGGGCGGATGCTAAATCGGGCAAAATGCTTGAAAGTTCTACCCGGGGTGCTAGCACAGCGATGCACGATGACTTACATCATCCAAACGGTCAAAACAGCAGCGGGGCAGTAAGATTTAGCGCCACCGCAAAACCATTGGCTAAAGTTCCGCCCAGGCGCAAAATCTTGTGCGCCTTATTTCACGCCCCAAAAAATCATTTTTGCGCCATGCCGAGGCGCTAAATGGGGCGCAAATCAGCTGAAAATCCAACCATAGAGTACAAAAGCAAGGAACATATGCTAAACCTTTATAAAACACTGCTTAGGCTCAAGCTGGATTATTGTGTTCAATTCTGGTCAAAACACTTTAGCAAGGATATCAAGGCCTTAGGGAGATTACAGAGGAGATTTACTAGAATGGTCCCAGAGATGAAAGACTTCAGAGACGAGAGAAACTGGGGTTGTTCTCCTTAGAGCAGAGAAGGTTAAGGGGATATTTGATCGAGGTGCTTAAAACCATGATAGATTTTGATGGAGTAATTAAGGAGAAACTGTTTCCAATGGCAGGGGGGTCAGTAACCATAGACACGGATTTAAGGGGGCAGATTTTCTAGTGGTGTGCGATTCTGTTTTCACCCCGGAGGGGCACCAATGGTGGCAGTGAGCTCTTCTGGGTGGGTAGTCAGCTTCCAGCGCCCCTCAGGGGTTTTCGGATCGGGTTTTGTGGGGGCGCGGTGCATTACCGGCCGGAAGAGTTGAGCCGGTGTGCAACACCCCTGGTTGTGATACCGGCTCACTTTTTTACTCCCGCCCAATCCATACGCCCGGCAGTGCACCATCCTTGGAGTGCCTGTGAAAACGGGCGGTCCAACTTATACCGGCTACAGTGAGGTAAGCAATGCCGACCTCAGGTAAGTTTTTTCTTTTAATTATTTTTGTGATTTATGTTGTGGTGGCGTGGGCTATGTATTGGGAATGTTTGTGGTGGGTTTTTTTCAGGTTTTTTAAAAATCCCCAGACCTCTGTTTGAGTGCTCCAAGGCCAGCTCTTTAGCTCAGGATTTTCGCATACTCAGCTGGCCTAGCGCCCTAAGAGAGGTGAACAATGCTCCCTTAGTGCTCCGCCTCACACTCAGGACCCAGCTGCCGAATTTTGATGATTGAGGCGCAAACTGTTCCCGGGCACAAACTTTACCGCCCTGCTGCCATTACCGCCCCGAAATCAGCAAAGCCGAAAATTCAGTCCAAGGTAATTGACAAAAGAATCAGAGGCGATGTGAGGAGATTTCTTTTACACAGCAAGTTGTTATGATCTGGAATGCACTGCCTAAAAGGGTGGAGGAAGCAGATTCAGTAATAATTTTCAGAAGCGAATTGGATAAACACATGAAGGGGGGAAATTCGCAGGGCTATGGGGAAAGAACAGGGGTGAGTGGGACTAATTGGATAGCTCTTTCAGAGAGTTGGCACAGGCATGATGGACTCACTGGCCTCCTTCTGTGCTGTATCATTCTATGATTCTATGATTGTATTTATGTGAGGGATGTCAAATGTCAATGTGGCTCAGTTGGTAGCACTCTCACTTCTGAATTTATGGGTTCAAGTCCCACTGCGGACTTGAGTACATAGTCTAATGGAGTGCTGCATTGTTGGAGATGTGGCGGAAAGGTTTAGGAAGGGAATTCCAGAGCTTAGGACCTAGGCAGCTGAAGGCACGGCGCCACTGGTGGTGCAATTAAAATCAGGGATGGGCAAGAGGCCAGAATTGGAGGAGTGCAAAGATCTCGGAGGGTTGTAGGGCTGGAGGAGGTTACAGAGATAGGGAGGGGCAAGGCCATGGAGGGATTTGAAAACAAGAATGAAAATTTTAAAATCAAGGTGTTGCCAGACCGGAAACCAATGTAAGTCAATGAGCACAGGGTCAACATACAACAAAAACAGAAAACTGTGCAGAACATGACTTTATATAATCTGCAGAGGTAACAAAGCAATTTGGTGTTGAGATGAAGTTGGTAATTGTTGGAGCTTAGCTTTTGTAGTTTACAATATCATTCAAAATGATTAACGTGTTGATTGCTTTCTACACCCTCCAGATTGCCTATTATAGACATACGAACCAACAGGGGCGTGTAGTGTGTGAGGGATGAGCGACATCAACTCCCCTTCCCTCCAAAGTAGAAACTGAACAGATATCATCTCGAGAATGTAAAGTTTATTAGTTCAGCCAGTATCCACAATTGACAGTTCAGAAAATCCGATAGCAGCTGCCATGATGGGCAGTGGGTAAATGCAACATGTGACGTGGCAGTAAGTCGCAGAGAACAGGAAGATCCCAGGCCCGATCCCCAACAACAGCTTTTTGTTTCAGTACAGTTAAATAATCTTAACTAGTACCATTTTGTGTCTCTCCTCAGCTGTGGACTGTGGATTACCTCCAGTTTTACTGAACACAGTGCGATATCCATCAGCTAACACAACCTATGGAAGTATAGTCGTGTACCAGTGCCTGGTTGGCTATGTGCGTGTGAGAGGAAACACCACTTTGGTCTGCTCTGCCCAGGGACTGTGGGAAGGAGCATACCTGGAATGTGAAGGTTGGTGCTCCAGAATGTTTCCGAGTTAAACTAAGACTACATGTAAGTAGTGTTCCAGCAGTGAATTTTGTCCACCAGAGTCAAACATAACTTAACGTTTCTGTTTATCTGTGTGGCACTCATATGAGGGAATTTAGTATCCACGCATACACGCTCATTCACAGGAATTCAGTTATTACATGTGTCAGGACAATCTCGGGTGAATCCAGATTGAGTCTGTGCAGCAGTAGCTGAACCAAACCAACTTATAAAAGGTTACGGGGAGCTTGCTGGGCCCTAATTAATTTTCATTTATTGTAATGCTACACACTAAGTATTTAAATTCAGCAATAAACATGGTCAGCTGCAATGAAATATGAATCGTGCCCCCCCAGTGACACTGACCATAACCCTTTGGCGTCAGTATCCTGAGGTATTCGTCAGCTAACATTATGATTATAAAAATATACCGCACGCTCTCCTTCAGCATCCATTGCAACAAGAAGGGTGAATTTTAACAAAGTCCTAAAGCAGGGTTTCGGTGCCACGATCCTAACACGTTTGGAATAAATAATAAAGTGCTGAGTACAGTGCTCAAGCAGATTGCTGAAGGGCTTCTTGCTCCAGAGATTGTAAATTGCAGAGCTCTTGTTTTAAGGGCAACTTGACACCAATTAGAAAATGGCTGGCTTGGAGTTAACAATTGTTTAACTGATGTACGAACTCTCGACAAGAAATCTTCGGTAATCTACTGGTGTGAATCACCTGCCTCTTTTGAATCCACCCCGAGTAAGGTAAATTAAACAATATGTATATTTGCTCAAACTGTTTGGAGCAGACTCTGTAAAGAGGGCCAATGTATTTTGTGTCTCCACAGCTGTTGACTGTGGATCACCTCCAGTTTTACTGAACACAGTGCGATATCCACCAGCTAACACAACCTATGGAAGTACAGTCGTGCACCAGTGCCTGGTTGGCTATGTGGGTGTGAGAGGAAACGGCACGTCGGTCTGCTCTGCCCAGGGACTGTGGGAAGGTGTAAACCTGGAATGTGAAGGTCAATGCCTTTTAACTCATTTAAACTAAGACACTGGATAAATAATGTCAAGTAGTTACTCTACATTTCCGATTTCCTTTCACTCTGTCAACTCCCTTGCAGCTCCTACATTGACCTTTCAGTTCATCATGTGACACTAATGTAAGGGAAATCAGAATCAACATTTTCATACTGTAAATATCACTCCAGAGACTTGAGCACAAAAATCTCGGCTGACGCTGCAGTGCAGTGCTGAGGTGTGCTGTACTGTCGGAGGTGCCGTCTTTCAGATGAGACGTTAAACCAAGGTCCCGTCTGCTCTCTCAGATAAACATAAAAGATCCCACGGCACTATTTAGAAGAAGAGTAGTGGAGTTATCCCGGGTGTCCTGACCAATATTTATCCCTCAATCAACATCACTAAAACAGATTATCTGGTAGTTATCACACTGTTGTTTGTGGGACCTTGCTCTGTTTGATTCACTGCCGTCTTTCCTACATTACAACAGTAACTACACTTCAAAAGTACTTAATTGGCTGTAAAGCGGTTTGGGATGTCCTGAGGTCATGAAAGGCCCTATATAAATGCTAGTTTTTCTTTTCAAGTCTTTCTTTTAGGGACACGTTTATTTGTTACAGTTAATGGCATAGATGAACAAAGGGACCTTGGAGTGCTTGTCCACAGATCCCTGAAAGTTGCAGGCCAGGTGGAAAAGGTGGTTAAGAAGGCATATGGAATGCTTGCCTTTATTGGCCGAGGCATAGAATATAAGAGCAGGGAGGTTATGCTTAAATTGTATAATACTTTGGTTAGGCCACAGCTGGAGTACTGCATGCAGTTCTGGTCGCCGTATTATAGGAAGGACATGATTGCACTAGAGAGCGTGCAGAGGATATTTACGAGGATGCTGCCTGGAATGGAGAATCTTAGTTATGAGGACAGATTGGATAGGCTGGGTTTGTTCTCATTGGAACAGAGGAGGTTGTCGAAATCTCGACCTCCGATAAATGACTCAGACACTTTCAGCTCTGGCAGAAGTTTCTTTAATTTACTTGCTAGCAAGGGAAAGGTCACACTCAGTCAATGGCTAAGTGAACACCTCCGAAATGGTACAGTTTCACGAGATATTTATACAGTAAAACCCAAGTTATGGCCTCTCCCTGTGTATTGGCTCTGTCTCGCAGTCAGTGAATACAGATAAAGAGTTAATTACTCCATCCTTGTCCTGACATGGTTTCCAAATATTTCCTTTTGTCAGGGTTATTATTTGGCCAGCCGGCCATTATTCGCTGAGAGTGTGGTAATGAGCTATTACCTGCCTTGCATTGTGTCAGGATTGTCCAGTTTCCTAGTCAGTTATCTTTTTGCATCAAATGGATGAGGTCTCTACAAGAGATAATGACTGGTGGTTTGAGTACTTCGAAAAGGGTGGGGTGGCGTGGAACTAGTGTCGTATAGACAATAGGAGAGCACCATGGGGGGGGTGGTTACTTGTCTCAGCAGGACTTGCCTCCTAGCTGTCTGGTGCTATCAGCCCTTTCAAGCCAGGTTTAGCTGTTTATGCAAGCCGACTGCTTTATGCAGAAATTTCTGGAAGGACCAGGACTCCATTTTGTTATATATTAAAAAGGGCACAAAAATACCGTGTGGTATCAGCTTAGATAAAAATACATTTCCACAAGGTTGAGAGGAGACCTCATTGAGGTGTACAAAATATTGAGGGGCCTGGCCATAGTGGATAATAAGGGCCTATTTCCATTGGTGGAGGGGTCTATTTCGAGGGGGCATAGTTTTAAGCTGGTTGGTGGAAGGTTTAGAGGGGATTTGAGGGGAAGCTTCTTTACATAGAGGGTTGTGGGGATCTGGAACTCGCTGTCTGGAAGAGTGGTGGTGCAGAAACCCTCACCACTTTTAAGAAATGGTTGGATGGGCACTTAAAGTGCCGTAACCTGCAAGGTTACGGACCTAGAGCTGGTAACTGGGATTAGACTGGATAACCTTTTGTTGGACAGCACAGATCTAATGGTAAGTACTGCAGGGAATCGAATACAGCCATGGTGATCTCTTGGACTAGTTTCGATCACCTGGATGGGTCGGAGAGGAATTTTCCCATATTTATTTTCCTCTAAATTGGCTGGTGTTTTTATCTTGTTTGTGCCTCTCCCAGGATATCACATGGTTCCAGTTGGGGTAGAGTGTAGAATGTTTCAGTATAAGGGGTGTCGCAGTTGTGTGAGGTGGACTGGATTGGCTGGGTGCTCTTTGCCTTTCCGCCATTGTTCATTGTTCATAGGCTTATATGTAACCTTCAGGGCTGCTGACCGAGGGCCGTGCGGCTCTTTGTCGACCGGCGTGAACACGATAGGTTGAAATGGCCGCCTTCTGCGCTGTAGATTCCTATGTTTCTCTGTTTCTAAAGCTCTGATTGTGTCCCCTTTATCACAAGACCTGATTGCTGATTGGTTCCCTTGGAGGATAAGACACACCCAGCAGTTTCTCTGGAATGTGTAATTAGAACCGTCCTGCCTACGTAATCAGTGACATTGCAAAGTGTAAATTGAGCCATTCTGACTGCCGACTCCAGACAGGAGAGAGCTCACTTGGAACGGACAGGGCTCACTCTCACGGGTTAAGACCATCTCCCATCCCCCCAAACAAGTTCCTATCCCCACCGTCCAAGTGCCTGACCTCCCCCCTCCTCCCCAGCCCACGTTTCTGACATACTCCCCCCGCCCAAGTGCCTGACCTTCTCCACCCATCCCCCCCGGGTTCCTGACCTTCTTTCCCAGCCCAAGTTCCTGACCCCCCCCCCCCGCCCGAGTACCTAACCTCCTCCCCTTGCCCGAGTTCCTGACCTCCTCCCTCCCTCCCCGGCTTCCTGACCTTCTTTCCCAGCCCAAATTCTTGACCTTCTTCCCCATGGTCCTTACCTTCCCACCCTGTCCAAGTTCCTTCCTCTCGGAATCATGACCTTCTCCCCCAGCAAGTTCCTGACCGTAGCACCTCCACCTCCCCACCATAGATGGGGCATTGTGTATGGGTCACGGTTTGTTAACAGGTTTATTGGATATGAAGTGAATAATGATAGTGCTGTGACTTCTGCATTTCATCCAGTCCAATAATGTTACTTGCCACACACGCACCGAGCATTCTGAGAAATCATCCAGGTCTAGGAGGGGAAGAGGGAGAACGTGGTGTGGGTGTAAAGGGGGTGCGGTTGGAAGAACGTGGTCTGTTTTACCATCTGGATCACGTTCTCGCACTGATCTGGACCACATTCTTCCCCCATCCCCACTGTGCTTTCCATGCTCTTTACCCCTCCCATCCCCACTGAGTTCCTGACCCACTCTCCCTGAGTTCCTTCTCTCTCTCCTCTCGCTCACTCCCCCAGTCTCTCTCTGCCACACACCCTCTCTCTCTGCCCCATTCCCTCTCTCTCTCTCTCTCTCTCTCTCTCTCACTCTTCCTCGATCTCGCTCTCTCTGCCCCACTCTCTCTCTCTGTCCCTCCCTCTCTCACTCTTCCTCAATCTCGCTCTCTCTGCCCCACTCTCTCTATCTCTCTCTCTCTCTCTCTCTCCCTCCCTCTCTCACTCTCCCCCAGTCTGTCTCTCTCTTTCTTTGCCCCACTCTCTCTTCCACCTCCGATTTCCTCTCTCTTTCAGAAAGCCGTGAAAATGTCTGTGTAGATAATCACAGCAATATTCTAGGCAAAAGTTCTGGAGATATGCCAAAAGCCCTAGAAGCAGCTCCAGAGGCAATGAGCTCTACACGATTAGTGGTTTGGCCACGCTTCCAGCTTCCTCGTATAACGCACTGCGCATGCGCGATTGGATCGAGCGCGCATGCGCAAAAAGGGGCGCAGTCGAAGGCATGCATGCACAGAAGGACACAAAAATGTTTGTGCACATAATCACTATTAGCCTCTACGCTGGCAACAGCTTGAGGAAAACTCCTACTTCCTTGGCCAACTATTCTTATTTATCATTTCTGCTCACATACTGTGACACTGTGAAAGGAATGACAACAATCTACCAAATAATTCAAAATTGTTTATTGTGCTGGAACGTGAAATTATCCAGTAATTTAAATTGAGCAACATAAATAACATAGGAAAGTAGGAATATAATGGTTAAAAAAAAATTAATTATTGGTTAATTTAAATTAAATGACTCCGAATTAAGAGGAATGGATTGTATTACAGAAACGCGTCCCTGATTTTAACTCCAGGTGGATTTCCTGCTCAGGCCTGAGTTAAAATTACAGTCGGGTCGCAATGATGTCATTGGGCCACAACATGCATTTGTGAAGAAGGACCTGTTGGCTTTGGGCGCGTGTCCTTGCTCCCTGCTCAGGAGAGCAGGTTAAAATTACAGATGTTGCGATCATGGCGGATTTCGGACCAGGGCGATTTTAACTGCCCACCCGCCCGGTTTCTGCTGAGCGAGTAGGGTTAAACATTCCCCCCCTCCCCCCACCCCACCCCCACAGAGACTCAAATGCAAGGAATAGCTTGATCACAGTAGTATTAACCCTGAACTATTTGTTATAGATTTGGTTCTGCCGTAGATATATTTTCAGGTTTAGTGGTGGCAGACGCTCTCATGAGCGATCTGAGCCTCTTACTGTGAACATGGGAACAGGAGTAGGCCATGCAGCCCCTTGAGCCTGTTCCGCCATTCAATTAGATTATGGCTGATCTGTATCTTAATTCCATCTACCCGTCTTGGTTCCATAACCCTTAATATCCTTTAACATATAATCGCAGTAATGCTGGTATTTACTTTATCATTAGGAAATTAGAGCTGGTATGGAGGTCCACTTTCACCAGTACTCACAAAAGTATTCTACAATAACTTGGGTTTTTGTCTCCTCAGCTGTTGACTGTGGATCACCTCCAGTTTTAATGAACACAGTGCGATATCCACCAGCTAACACAACCTATGGAAGTATAGTCGTGTACCAGTGCCTGGTTGGCTATGTGCGTGTGAGAGGAAACACAACATCAGTCTGCTCTGCCCAAGGACGGTGGCAAGGAGCAAACCTGGAATGTGAAGGTCGATGCTCCCGAATGTTTTAAAATGAAATTCACGCTAATAATAATAGGCAAATAATGTCCCAGCAAAGACTGTGAATTTGTCTCACCAAATATTTCTTCTACTTGAGTCAAACTTCTATCAAAACCCTACATCCCTGATTTTAATCGCTCCACTATTGGCGGCCGTGCCTTCAGCTGCCAAGGCCCAAAAGCTCTGGAACTCCCTCCCTAAACCTCTCTTTCCTTCCTTAAAACCTACCTCTCTAACCAAGCTTTTGGTCACCTGCCCTAATATCACCTTATGTGGCTCAGTGTAAGATTTTGTTTGATGACGTTCCTGTGAAGCGCCTTGCGACGTTTTGTTACGTTAGTTGCGCTAATAAAAATTTTATTACCAAGATATCTTCACTGCTTTCCTCGCTCAGCCTCTCCACCGAGTGATATCTCATCCTCGGTGATTTCACCCTCCCTCTCAATTCATCATGCTCTCTTTCCTCTGAGTTCACTAGCCTCATATCCTCCCTTAATCTCTACCTCCATGTAAACTTCCCAACCCATATTCACGGCCAGCCCCTCGACCATGCCATTTCTCGTGGCCTCGCTACTCCCATCGTGTCAATTACAGATAAGGCCAACCCTGAGCACTTCCTCGTATCACTCTCTACCCACATCCCCATTCTGCCCCCACCCCGAACCCTACTTCCTTCTGTGTGCGCCCCTGGAAAAAACTCTCTCTCGACTCTCTTACAACTACACTTACGAAATCCCATCTGCCCAGCCTTGGGCATTCCATTCACCACGATATTTCTGCAGCTACCGATTTGCTCAACCACATCTTCACCACCACCTTTGATGCCCTAGTCCCTATTAAAATAATTAATCTCTCTCACCCTGGCTGGTCCCCCTGGTACGGCCATCATCTTTGCTCCCTTAAGTCCAAGGGATGCAGACTTGAGCGGATATGACGGACAAATGGTTTAGCCATTCACCGCCAAATCTGGCTGGACCACATAAAGCATTATCGGGTCCTGCTATCATCTTCCAAAATTGTTCGCTATTCCAGAATCATTCTGGAATGTAAAGATAAACCCCTGCTTCTATTCTCCACTGCTAACCATCTTCATAAATCCCTCTCCCCTGTCTCCATACTCACCTCTGACAATAAGTGTGAGGAGCTGATGGTCTTCATTGTCTCTAATATTGAGACCATCTGTTCAGCTGCCTCTGCCACTTCCCTCCCTTCCCCTAGCCCACCAGGCCAAACTTCCTCTAAGGTTCTCCCCTACCCTAGCCCTGACCTCACATCTTTCTCCATTTTCTGTCCGATCTCCCATCATGACCTCTCTTCGCTCATCCTGTCCATGAGACCCACTTCCTGCTCCCTCGACCCTTGCCACCAAACTGCTGACCACCCAACTTCCTTTTCTGGCTCTCATGTTCACTGACATTGTTAACGGTTCTCTCCCCTCAGGCACTGTTTCCCTCTCTCTCAAATCTGCCATCATCACCCCTCTCCTCAAAAAACCAAATCTCGACCCCTCCATTGTTGCAAACTACTGCCCCATCTCCAACTTCCCTTTCCTCTCCAAAGTCCTTGAACGTGTTGTCGCCTCTCAAATCCATGCCCATCTTTCCCACAATTCCATGTTTGAATCCCTCCAATCCGGTTTCCGCCCCTGCCACAGTACCGAAATGGCTCTCATCAAAGTCACAAATTACATCCTTTGTGACTGTGAAAAAGGTAAACTATCTGTCCTCATCCTTCTTGACTTGTCTTCACCCTTTGACACAGTTGACCATTCCATCCTTCTCCATTGCCTCTTCACCGTCGTCCAGCTGGGTGGGACTGCACTCGCTTGGTTCCATCCTTATAGCCAGAGAATCACCTGCAATGACTTCTCTTCCCACCCCCACATCATTACCTCTGGTGTCCCCCAAGGGTCTATCCTTGGCCTCCTTCTATTTCTCATCTACATGCTGCGAAATCATCCAACAACACCGTCAGTTTCCACATGTACACTGATGATACCCAGCTCTACCTCACTATCACTTCTCTCGACCCCTCCACGGTCTCTAAATTGTCAAACTGCTGGTCCAATATCCAGTTCTGGATGAGCAGAGATTTTCTCCAATTAACTATTGGGAAGACCAAAGCTGTTGTTTTCGATCCTCGCCACAAACTCCGTTCCCTTGCCACTGACTCCACTCCTCTCCCTAACATATGTCTGAGGCTGATCCATACTGTTCGCAACCTTGGTGTAATATTTGACCCTGAAATGAGCTTTCGACCATATATCCACAGTGTAACTAAGACCGCCTATTTCCACCTCTGTAACATCACCCGTCTCCGCCCTTACCTCAGCTCATCCACTTCTGAAGCCCTCATCCATGCCTTTGTTACATATTCCAACGCACTCCTGGCCAGCCTCCCACATTCTACCCTACATAAACTAGAGGTGATCCAAACCTCGGCTGCCCATGTTCCAACTCGCACCAATCACCCCTGTGCTCGCTGACCTACATTGGCTCCCGGTTAAGCAACGCCTCGATTTCAAAATCTCAACCACGTTTTCGATTCTGTCCATGGCCTCGCCCCCTCCCTATCTCTGTAATTTCCTCCAGCCCCAGAACCCCCCCGAGATGTCTGCGCTTCTTTAATTCTGCCCTTTTGAGTATCGCTGATAATAATTGTTCAACCATTGGTGGCCGTGCCTTCTGTTGCCTCAGCCCTAAGCTCTGGAATTCCCTGCCTTAGCCTCTCCACCTCTCTACCTCTCTTTCCTCCTTTAAGGTGCTCCTTAAAACCTACCTCTTTGACTAAACTTTTGGTCATCTGCCCTAATATCTCCATATGTGGTTCGGTGTCAATTCTTTTGTCTTATAATACTCCTGTGAAGTGTTTAGGGACATTTTACTATGTTAAAGGCACTATATAAATACAAGTTGTTGTTGTTATAGGTGCTATAGAAGTTGTTGTTATATTACATTAATTCTTGATTGTATTTATGTGCGGGATACCTAATGTCACCATGGCTCAGTTGGCCGCACTCCCACATCTGAGTGGGAGAATTGTGGGTTCAGGTCCTATTGCGGACTTGAGCACGTAGTCTAATGGAGTGCTGAATTGTTGGAGATGCCATCTTCCAGCAGAGACATTAAATCAAGGCCCTGTCCACTTGTTCAGATGGACACTAAAAATCCCCTGGCACTTTTGAAAGAAAAATAGTGAGTTCCTCGCAGCCTGCAGGCCATGTTCTCTCCGCCAACCAAGACAATTAACTGAATGTTCATCTCATTGGTTTATTGTGGGTCTTGCTATGTGCAAATTGTTTAGTATGACGTAGAGCTGGTTTGGAAGTTCCAGTTTCTGTGTATCAGTAATTCATCAGTACTCACAAAATTAATTTAAACTAACTTTCGTTTGTGTCCCCTCAGCTGTTAACTGTGGATTACCTCCAGTTTTACTGAACACAGTGCGATATCCACCAGCTAACACAACCTATGGAAGTACAGGCGTGTACCAGTGCCTGGTTGGTTATATGCGTGTGAGAGGAAATGGCACATTGGTCTGCTCTGCCCAGGGACGGTGGCAAGGACCAAACCTGGAATGTGAAGGTCTGTGCTCCAGAATGTTTCTAAACTTGAGTTAAACTAAGAGAAGACTGTATGTAATGGTATCCCAGGAGCAACTGCATTTGTGATTTTTCCCTCATCTAGCTTTTCTTCCACTTGAGTCAAACCTCCGTATATGATTTCATTGAAACATACAAACTTCTTACAGGGCTTGACAGGATAGATGTAGGGAGGATATTTCCCCTGGTTGGGGAGTCTAGAACCAGGCTTCATAGTCTCAGAATAAGGGATCGGCCATTTAGGACTGAGATGAGGAGAAACTTCTTCACTCAGAGGGTGGTGAATCTTTGGAATTCTCTACCCCAGAGGGCTGTGAAGGCTCAGTCGTTGAATATATTCAAGACAGAGATTGATAGATTTTTTCTAGCCAAGTGTATTAAGGGATATGGAGCCAAGGCATGTGGATAGAGTTAGGATACAGCTCTCATTGAATGGTGACTTACCAACTTAAAATGCAGTTCGACATGCCAGATGTTAATAAATTTTGTTCTCATTAAATATTTGGACTGAACTTCTGAATGAGGCTCAGCATTCATGTAACTCATCATTAAACATTTTACATGGCCTGTCAATTATTAATAAAACTGATAGAAAAATGTGCTATTCCACACAATGAATTTCCTAAGAATAAATTTCTTGATGCAATTTATTTTTATTTAAACTCTAATAAGTAATAAGTAACAGGCTTGAGGAACTGAATGGCCTACTCCTGTTTCTGTGTTCCGACATTGGAGATCAACATCCTGGGGGTCACCCTTGATCAGAAAGTTAACTGGATCAGCCACATAAATACTGTGGCTACAAGAGCAGGTCAGAAGCTGGGTATTCTGTGGTGAGTATCTCACCTCCTGACTCCCCAAAGCCTTTCCACCATCTACAAAGCACAAGTCAGGAACATGATGGAATATTCTCCACTTGGCTGGATGAGTGCAGCTCTAACAACACTCAAGTAGCTCGACACCATCCAGGACAAAGCAGACTGCTTAATTGGCAACCCATCCACCACCTTAAACATTCACTCCCTCCACCACCAGCGCACCGTGACTGCAGTGTGCACCATCTACAAGATGCGCTGTAGCAACTCGCCAAGGCTTCTTCAGCAGCGACTTCAATACCTAGAAGGGCAAAGGCAGTAGGTGCATGGGAACACCATCATCTCCAAGTTCTCCTCAAAGTCACACACTACCCTGACTTGGAAATATATCGCTGTTCCTTCATCGTCACTGGTTCAAAATCCTGGAACTCACTTCCGAAGAGCACTATGGGAGTACCTTCATCACACGGACTGCAGTGGTTCCAAAAGGCAGCTCACCACCATCTCTCAAGGACAATTAGGGATGGACAATAAATTCTGGCCTTGTCAGCGATGCCCACATCACAAGAATGAATAAAATAAAAAAGATGTCATCTTAAAGAAGGGAGATTAAATTGAGGCCCTGTCCACCCGTTCAGATGGACACTCAAAATCTCCTGACATTTCTCAAAGAAAAATAGGGAGATTCTCCCAGTGTACTGGTCACGATAGCTCCCTCACTCAAGAAAATTAGCTGGATATTCATCTCATTGTTTTTGTGGGTCTTGCTGTGTGCAAATTGGTTGGTTTTGGCGTAGAACAGGTTGATGGTTCCTGTTTCAGTTTATCAGACATTCACCAGTACTCACAAAAGTAATTTAAACTAACTTGGGTTTGTGTCTCCTCAGCTGTTGACTGTGGATCACCTCCAGTTTTACTGAACACAGTGCGATATCCACCAGCTAACACAACCTATGGAAGCACAGTCCTGTACCAGTGCCTGGTTGGCTATGTGCGTGTGAGAGGAAATGGCACATTGGTCTGCTCTGCCCAGGGACGGTGGGAAGGAGTAAACCTGAAATGTGAAGGTTGGTGCTCCAGAATGTTTCTAAACTTGATTTAAACTAAGAGAAGACTATAGGCCCGAACTTGGTCAGAGTATCGGCCATAGTCACCGAGGTACCGCCCGAAAAAATTTTTTTTTGAAAGATTCCTCATGGATCGCCCATCTGCTGCCCAGGTCCCGCCTGGCGGGAATTTCCTCCGTGAAGTACCGCCAGCGCAACTTTCTGCCATCCACCCATGCTGGAGGCTTCAAAAATGGGATTTTCCTCATGCACAATTGATCCTCTAAGATCATGCTCCCGCACGCCAGGACCGCTGGCAAAAAGGTGGTCTGAGATGGCTGTGAATCGAGTGGCAGGGAGAATCGCTCAGAGTGCTGCACATCCCAGGTAACGTCCATATGCTGCACCATTATCAGAGGCTCAGAATTAGTTATCTGATCGACCTTAACCTGCACAGAATGAGTTCAGACATGTAAATGAAAAGTACTTCGTTGAAGGGCAGGTGTGGTATAGGAAGCGGCAACGAGTTCCGAAACACAGTTAAAGGCTCCAGGGAGATGTGCTATAAGAGTTTTTAGACCATTGCAGGCAGAACAGAGTTATTGAGAGAATGTGAGTGCACACATGGTATGAGCTTATGTCAAAGTATATAGGCAATAATGAAATCATGTAATGATCTGTCAGGTGTCAGGATGTGATAGTGAGAACAGCATAAACTCAAGTATATACGACGGAAAAAGATATATAATGGACTGCAAGGTCAATGAGGAACATGTCTTATCAGGGGTGGGACTCCACGATGTTGGACCTAAGAAAATGTGGACTGAAGTGCAAGCCTTAATGTGTGCCCTCCAAGTTGTGCAACTATCTCTCATTCAATGGCAGCCTTCCTGCATTGGTCACCCTTACTTGTCGTAGCGCAATCGCCTGATGACAGGACCCATTAAAGAGTCGCATCATATGTGGAGGGCAAGATATTCCTCAGAAAGCAGTACATCTGAAAGAGATTTGTCTGTTTCTCAGCAGGTACCCCAGCTGACGTAAAAGTGAGACACTGACTAAGAGTAGGTGAACAATGTGACTGTTTTGAATAGTGCAGCATGCCAAAGTGATGGGACATGCAAACAATTGAATCCAGCATACATACATTATCTCAGAAACCAATCAAGTTGCATTCACAACGAACCATGTGAAACAACAGCTGCAACTTAATGATGAGTGAATAACATCTCCACCATCAACACCCAACCCTCTACCCACTACCACCACCTCTCTTCCCCCGTCCCCTTGATGTGAGGCCCATTGTCCTCTTCATGGCTCCACCTTCATCACGGCGAGCTGCATCCCTGTCCCTCACCGCCTCTGCTCCATGATGTTGTGCAGGAGGGCAGCCGGAGTGCTGCTGCTGTGTTCATCTTGGAGAGAATGTAGGGGGCGAGATGGAAGCCGCTGGCAACTCCGGCTCCTCGGGATCTGTCGGCCTCGATGGTATGGGCTCGGGGGGGTTGCAAAACATGTCCGAAAAGCATCGATTGCCGCACGGCCCCTGCAGAGTCGGTGTTGCGCTCCACCATACTAATGAGCCGCGACATACTGGCAGAATGCTTCTTTGCAAAGGTGACGATGTTGGCAACTATCCCAACTATGGTCTGCAGCAGATTTCAAGCTAGGTCGACGCTCATCATCGACAGCTGGACCACATCCTGAATTGCTGCGAGCTGCCCTGCATCCTCATCGGCTTGTTGCATCATCCTGGGTGCTTGCGGCTTGGTGGCTTTTCCATAAGAACATAAGAAATAGGAGCAGGAGTTTGGCCCCTCAAGTTTGCTCCGCCATTCAATAAGATCATGGCTGATCTGATCATGAATTCAGCTCCACTTCCTTGCCCGCTCCCCATAAACCTTGACTCCCTTATCGCTCAAAAATCTGTCTACGTCTTAAATATATTCAATGACCCAGCCTCCACAGCTCTCTGGGGCAGGGAATTCCATAGATTTACAACCCTCTGTGGAATTCTTTACCAATGTAAGAGTGTTAAAACATAGAAAAATGTAATTTAATCATTAATTTTTATATTAAAAACCCTGTCCATTAAAGTAAGTTTATTTTTAATCCTATTAAAACACATTAAAAACAAATTAAAATAAATATTTTTTTTTCTAAAACATTTAATTACATTCAATTTCAATTAATTTTAAATGTGTGAGGTGTTTTTTTAATTTATTGTATTGTGTTTCTTGTTTTTGGGGGGTATTCTCATTGATAGTAGTGGGAGCTCGTAAAAACAGAGTTCCCATTATTATCAATGAGAATACTAGATAGTGATTGGTGGTCCACGTGATCTCAGGATATGAACACATACCTGGAAGACATGTTTCCGTATGCTGGACTGCGAAACTAGGCCCCTGACCACAATCCTACGTTCCTCCGGGACCACCAGGTATTTTCGTTTAAAAAATTCCGGTTGGAGGCATTTGTCCGAAGGAAGCCTCTGACCACAATTTCCTCCCCCTTGTGTTCTTGATCCGACAAGGAGGGAGCTCTACTCCTATCTCACTGTCCACACTTTGCACCAGTGCTCCCGATCATAATCACAAAGGCAATCTGTGGCATGTACTGTGGAAGCAGGCCGAGCCATTTGTACAGTTCTGATTCTGGGGCAGCGGTTTCTTTTGCACTGAATTCTCAGTCAAGAAAGACAAGACTGTTACTCAGCTTCGTGGTGGTGGTTCTAGCAGAACCGAGGCCCGGATTCCATGCAGAGGCCAAGGAACCCCACGGCCTTGGAATTCCCTCCCTTCGGCACCCCACCACCCCTTTTCCCCTCCCCACACACACATCGACACAGGAAACCATGAGATGGATGGATGCCCCTTAGCAAACTTGCAACTGAGGCCTGGGATCGGGGTCTTGGCCTAATTGGCAGGCCATCTGCTAAAATTCCCTGTGGTCTTGCATTGGGAGTTAATCAGGAAGATCTGTAGATTTTTGGGACTCTCCCACATTTGGGGAAGGCAGATTGTACCAATCTTGATTCTCCCTCCCTCCGCGCCCCATCCCTCTGTCTCTTCAAAGGAGGTTAGCCAAGCAATTGCTTTACAGCCGGCTGCTGAGGCTCCATCATTGGTGGGATGGTAGGGCAAACGTTTGCACCTTTGTGGAAAATATATCTAATTGGTAGTGGGGGGTCACTGCATAACGATGAGACATCTGGCTTTATGACTGGAGGAAGGAAACACGGGTTGAAAGGATTATGGGTAGGGAAGGCAAAGCAGCTATTGTGTGCCATGGGTATTTGGAATTATCAGTCCCCTGTATGACCACCTCATCAACAGCAACTTGTATATAATATAGCACCTTTAACATAGTAAAACATCCGAAGGTCCTTCACAGGAGCGTTATCAAACAAATTTTGATACCGAGCCACATAAAGAGATATTAGGGCAGATGAGAGGTAGGTTTTAAGGAGCGTTTTAAAAGAGGAAGGAGAGGTAGAGAGGTTTAGGGAGAGAATTCCAGAGCTTAGGGTCATAGCAGCTGAAGGTATGGCCACCAATAGTGGAGTGATTAAAATCAGGGATGGTCAACAGGCCAGATGGTTGTAGTGCTGGGGGGATTACAGAGATAGAGAGGGATGAAGCTTTGGAAGGATTTGAAAACAAGAATGATAATTTTTAAATCGAGGCGTTGCTTGCTTAACCGGGAGCCAACGTAGGTCAGCGAGCACAGGGGTGGTGGGTGAACGGAACTTGGTGCAAGCTAGGACACGGGCCGAAGAGCTTTCGATGACCCCAAGATCTCTGGTAGTGTAAGATTTGGATCACAGGTCACACACAGTTACCCAAAAGATCTTAGGAGTCATAAGGCATTTTATTAAGGAGCAGCAGTTCAAATATAGTCAAACACAACACAGAATCAGGATAGACATAGTAGACAAATGACTGACAGATAGCTGGTATTAGTCCCGATCGGACAGACGGCTGGTGGCATGAACAACTCTTCTCTGCACCATCTGCCCTGAAAAGCATGCTAGATATCTCTTTTATTGTCTTTTTAGGAGTGAGCCTGGTGTAAAGTGATGGACAGGACCATTTAACCTATAAGGGCTCTTCCCAAATCAGGGTGCTCAATGGCTCGTCGAGTTCTTTGTCTCAACGCTTAGGTGAAAACCTCCACTTCACACATCTTTCCTGTTTATACTTTCTGAAGGCCCATCTCTCCTGTACTTATCCTCCCACGGTTGGAGTCAGACATGCCATCCTTGGCCTTCAGATGTTTGTAGCTGCCTGTTATCAGTTATTTATGTTCACGCTGTTCAAGTGGGTTCAGCTATTGTACCATAGAATGAATCCTTCAATTCTAACACCAGTCTGAAGAGACTTTTTTGTCTCAAGTTATTTTTTCCAATTCATAATCTCTTCCAATCCACAATTTCTTACAATAGTACCAGGTAGTCAGACTCCTGTTTTAACAATATTATTGCTTGACTAATATCGCAATAAAGATTACGGGGTGCAAAAAAGATTTACGAGGTTGATAACAGAACTGAGAGGTTATAACTAGCAAGAAACATTGAACAGGCTGGGCGTCCTTTCTCTAGAAAAGAGAAGGCAGAGGGGTGACCTGATAGAGGTCTTTAAAATAATGAAGCGGTTCGATAGGGTAGACGTAGAGAAAACAATTCCATTTGTAGGAGATTCAAAAACTAGGGGCCATAAATGTAAGGTAGTCACTAATAACTCCAATAGGGAATTGAAGAGAAACTTCTTTATCCAAAGAGTGATATGAATGTAGAATGTGCTACCACAGGGAGTAGTTGATGCATTAAAGGGAAAGCTATATGAGCATGTTAGAGAAAGGAATAGGGGCTTATGCTGATAGAGTTAGATGAAATGGGGTTGGAGAAGGTCTATCCTGGCATAGATTGGTTGGGCCGAATGGCCCGTTTCTATGCTATGGAGTTGATGTAATTCAATGTAACTCTATTCACCTGAAACAAGTGGGTCAAGAGACTCATGTCGATGTGTTTAATACCTTTGGAATGGATTTGAAAGCTCCCATAGGCACCTTTTATTTAAACCTGGACCCCTTTTTCTGTGTGTAGAAGTCGACTGCGGCCAGCCTCTGATAGTGCCAAATACCCATGTAACCTGGAACCAAAGTACGAAAATATGGAGCAGAATCTATTATCAGTGTCTGGAAGGATTTTACAGCATGGAAGGAAGAAATATGTCAATGTGTACGGAAAAAGGTCACTGGCAAGAGGACACATTAACATGCAAAGGTAATGTTCCTCTTTACTGCAGAATATGATTTGAGGGTGTTTTTATGATTTACTTAAATCTTTTTGCCCATCGAACTATAATCACTGCTCGCCAGAATATATTGAAAATAAATTAAATCTT
Organism: Pristiophorus japonicus; assembly: GCF_044704955.1. NCBI lineage: Eukaryota > Metazoa > Chordata > Chondrichthyes > Pristiophoridae > Pristiophorus > Pristiophorus japonicus. The sequence continues at coordinate 233,510,157 of NC_091977.1, read as the reverse complement.
TCTACATTTGATCTCCTATTAGAAGCTTTTAAAGTCCTGTTTAAGTTCAGGATAGCATAAGGTTTATGATTACACAATACTGACAGAGTAGTTCTATGTTTAGAAAGGCTTGATTGCTAACAAGGCAGCTGCTGGTGTATGAGTGTGTATATGCATATAGTATTAATTTTTTACATAAACAATGTATGCTGTAGGTATTTTGAATGGGAAGTTACTTTCTCCTTAACTGTTTCTATTTGCATTTTTCAGATAACTACAAGTTAATATATTGAATCACGCACTAAAGAGACAATGCCCCATAATTTGCTGTCAACGTAACGGCAAGGCCAATAGCACTTACTGTTATTTATGCGTAAATGGTGCAGCAACTTCAGGCAAGGGGCAGGTGCGCGGTTAAATGTGGAAATCCAAAAGTTGCTGTCCGAGATGCGTCGCTCTGTCATTAGCATCACAAAAACGGCATCTCACTGCCTGCCTCACCACTGAAATGCATTGAATGGCATGAAGCTGCTGTATTTGCACAGTAGATATGAACTAAACATGCCATATAAGGTCTTGTCCATTTCAATCTAAGCACCCTTTTAATAATGTGAGAACTGTTAATTACTGTCAATCAACCTCTCTGGCACTGAAAATGATCCATTGTAGCGAGTTAATTGACCATGGCAGGACTCAAACCTGCAATCTTCTAATAACTTCACGGTTAGAACCGAAGTCAGATGCCTTATCCATTAGGCAAGTGTGGAGTCTTATTCCTTCAGGTTTCAATTGGAGATTTTAAAAATGTAAAATCTCTTACAAAAAATAAATAAATACATTTTACTTTTCCTTTCTGTCTCTTTTTTGTCTCTCTCTTAATCCAATCTTTCTTTCCATCTCTTTATTTTTCTTTCTGTACCTGATTTGACATTGAATTCATCCACTCTTATTTACACTTTCTTCTTAGTCCATGCGCTGTTTACTTCACAATCCATCAATCTGATTGGTTAAGGAGATACCCAGTTGCTTGACCTGTTCACACAGGTCCCAGATGCCCTGTTTCCCTCATTCTGTCGTTACCTGCTTGCACTTTCAGTCACTTGCCACTCAAAAAATGTTAAAACCTATACTGTATGTGAAAGGGCCCTGGTAGCTGCCCTGCCACAGCACATTATGGCACATTCTCTTATTGTAAGAATTTGTAAAGAAATACTTGGTTTATGTACATGAAATTTTAGAATCCTGGCCAACTATTATTCCTCAATCAACTCCACCAGAGCAGATTAATTGATCACTTATCTCACAGGTGGGCCATGGCTGTGCATAAATTGGTTACCACATTTGCCTGCAAAACAACAGTGACTCTATTTCAGAAATAATTTGGGACTTGCTTGAGAACTTGCCAGGGTTTTTTCTATAAATTTTTGGTCCAGACAGCCATCTGCATTCCTCTTGCAAGAGCTTCCCTTAGAGGTATTACTAGATGATGCCAATTTTTATCTGTCTATATAAAGATAATCTCCCAAATTGTTATACAGGTAAGAGATAGCTATAATATTTTTCACAATGTAACACTTGGAACAGAATGGGTTCTCCTAGACTTTCTTTCTCTTTAAGGTGACCTGCCTCCAATTTAAAAAAAATTTGTTCATGGGATGTGGGTGTCGCTGCTAAGGCCAGCATTTATTGCCCATCCCTAATTGTTTTCGAGAAGGTGATAGTGATCCAACTTCTTGAACCGTTGCTTTCCTGTGCTGACTTTGTCTTAGCGGGTTGTTATAACTAAGTGGCTTGCTAACCCATTTCAGAGGGCGATTACAAGTCAACCACATTACTGTGGGTCTGGAGTCACATATAGGCCAGACCAGGGAACGGTGGCAGTTTTCCTTAAAAAACAGATGGGTTTTTATGACAATCCAATAGTTTCATGGTTACCATTATTACTAGCGTTTTATTTAAATTCCAGATTTATTAAATTAATGGAACTTAAATTTCACAGCTGCCATGGTGGGAACTTGCATCTCCGGATTATTAGTCCAGGCCTCTGGATTACTAGATCATAGAAACATAGAAACATAGAAAATAGGTGCAGGAGTAGGCCATTCGGCCCTTCTAGCCTGCACCGCCATTCAATGAGTTCATGGCTGAACATTCAACTTCAGTACCCCATTCCTGCTTTCTCGCCATACCCCTTGATCCCCCTAGTAGTAAGGACCTCATCTAACTCCTTTTTGAATATATTTAGTGAATTGGCCTCAACAACTTTCTGTGGTAGAGAATTCCACAGGTTCACCACTCTCTGGGTGAAGAAGTTCCTCCGCATCTCGGTCCTAAATGGCTTACCCCTTATCCTTAGACTGTGACCTCTGGTTCTGGACTTCCCCAACATTGGGAACATTCTTCCTGCATCTAACCTGTCTAACCCCGTCAGAATTTTAAATGTTTCTATGAGGTCCCCTCTCATTCTTCTGAACTCCAGTGAATACAAGCCCAGTTGATCCAGTCTTTCTTGATAGGTCAGTCCCGCCATCCCGGGAATCAGTCTGATGAACCTTCGCTGCACTCCCTCAATAGCAAGAATGTCCTTCCTCAGGTTAGGAGACCAAAACTGTACACAATACTCCAGGTGTGGCCTCACCAATGCCCTGTACAACTGTAGCAACACCTCCCTGCCCCTGTACTCAAATCCCCTTGCTATGAAGGCCAACATGCCATTTGCTTTCTTAACCGCCTGCTGCACCTGCATGCCAACCTTCAATGACTGATGTACCATGACACCCAGGTCTCTTTGCACCTCCCCTTTTCCTAATCTGTCACCATTCAGATAATAGTCTGTCTCTCTGTTTTTACCACCAAAGTGGATAACCTCACATTTATCCACATTATACTTCATCTGCCATGCATTTGCCCACTCATCTAACCTATCCAAGTCGCTCTGCAGCCTCACAGCATCCTCCTTGCAGCTCACACTGCCACCCAACTTAGTGTCATCTGCAAATTTGGAGATACTACATTTAATCCCCTCATCTAAATCATTAATGTACAGTGTAAACAGCTGGGGCCCCAGCACAGAACCTTGCGGTACCCCACTAGTCACTGCCTGCCATTCTGAAAAGTACCCATTTACTCCTACTCTTTTCTTCCTGTCTGACAACCAGTTCTCAATCCATGTCAGTACACTACCCCCAATCCCATGTGCTCTAACTTTGCACATCAATCTCTTGTGTGGGACCTTGTCGAACGCCTTCTGAAAGTCCAAATATACCACATCAACTGGTTCTCCCTTATCCACTCTACTGGAAACATCCTCAAAAAATTCCAGAAGATTTGTCAAGCATGATTTCCCTTTCACAAATCCATGCTGACTTGGACCTATCATGTCACCTCTTTCCAAATGCACTGCTATGACATCCTTAATAATTGATTCCATCATTTTACCCACTACCGATGTCAGGCTGACCGGTCTATAATTCCCTGTTTTCTCTCTCCCTCCTTTTTTAAAAAGTGGGGTTACATTGGCTACCCTCCACTCCATAGGAACTGATCCAGAGTCAATGGAATGTTGGAAAATGACTGTCAATGCATCCACTATTTCCAAGGCCACCTCCTTAAGTACTCTGGGATGCAGTCCATCAGGCCCTGGGGATTTATCGGCCTTCAATCCCATCAATTTCCCCAACACAATTTCCCGGCTAATAAGGATTTCCCTCAGTTCCTCCTCCTTACTAGACCCCCCGACCCCTTTTATAACCGGAAGGTTGTTCGTGTCCTCCTTCGTGAATACCGAACCAAAGTACTTGTTCAATTGGTCCGCCATTTCTTTGTTCCCCGTTATGACTTCCCCTGATTCTGACTGCAGCGGACCTACGTTTGTCTTTACTAACCTTTTTCTCTTTACATATCTATAGAAACTTTTTCAATCCGTCTTAATGTTCCCTGCAAGCTTCTTCTCATACTCCATTTTCCCTGCCCTAATCAAACCCTTTGTCCTCCTCTGCTGAGTTCTAAATTTCTCCCAGTTCCCAGGTTCGCTGCTATTTCTGGCCAATTTGTATGCCACTTCCTTGGCTTTAATACTATCCCTGATTTCCCTTGATAGCCACGGTTGAGCCACCTTCCCTTTTTTATTTTTATGCCAGACAGGAATGTACAATTGTTGTAGTTCATCCATGCGGTCTCTAAATGTCTGCCATTGCCCATCCACAGTCAACCCCTTAAGTATCATTCGCCAATCCATCCCAGCCAATTCACGCCTCATACCTTCAAAGTTAGCCTTCTTTAAGTTCTGGACCATGGTCTCTGAATTAACTGTTTCATTCTCCATCCCAATGCAGAATTCCACCATATTATGGTCACTCTTCCCCAAGGGGCCTCGCACAACGAGATTGCTAATTAATCCTCTCTCATTACATAACACTCAGTCTAAGATGGCCTCCCCCCTAGTTGGTTCCTCGACATATTGGTCTAAAAAACCATCCCTTATGCACTCCAGAAAATCCTCCTCCACCGTATTGCTTCCAGTTTGGTTAGCCCAATCTATGTGCATATTAAAGTCACCCATTATAACTGCTGCACCTTTATTGCATGCACCCCTAATTTCATGTTTGATGCCCTCCCCAACATCACTACTACTGTTTGGAGGTCTGTACACAACTCCCACTAACATTTTTTGCCCTTTGGTGTTCTGCAGCTCTACCCATATAGATTCCACATCATCCAAGCTAATGTCCTTCCTAACTATTGCCTTAATCTCCTCCTTAACCAGCAATGCTACCCCACCTCCTTTTCCTTTTATTCTATCCTTCCTGGTAATTATGCAACTGTACACCTGCGGTAATTAGTTCAGTTAGTATTTAAGTCCACCAGTGGTAAGCAGGGTTAAACCCAGGCTGGAATATTTCTATACCATTTTTTTTCAAAATGGAATATAGTTTTAAAAAAAATCGGTGACATTTGTAAAGTAACCCCAATCCTGCCTATTTCTCCACATGACTTCTAACAAGTGGGTGGTGGAGGCAGATTCAATAGTAACATCCAAAAGAGAATTGGATAAATATGCAGGGCTATGTGGAGAGAGCAGGGGAATGGGATTAATTGGATAGCTCTACCAAAGAGCCGGCACAGACTCGATGGTCTGAATGGTCCCCATCTGTGCTGTATTATTCTATGGTCATCATAGGCGGTCCCTCGAAACGAGGATGACTTGCTTCCACGCCAAAAAAGGATGAGTTCACAGGTGTTTCAATGAAGGACCTGAACTACATCCTCAAGGGTGGAAGATGTCTGTGCGTGGATTTTTTTAACGTGTGGTGGCTGTTGCCACACCAGCCACCACACGGGCTTGACAGAGCTAGGTCTTGGTCCAGTGGCAAGGATTACCCAAGACGACTGAAGACCAGCTCTGCTGCTCGGACCTAGTGCGCACATATATCGCAGTGTGAGCTGGCCCATGCTGCCCCTGGCCCCGAATCTCACACCTCCCCATGGCCCCGATCACATCCCTCTACAGTCTCTCGCCGCTCCTTCACCCTGACCTCACCGCTCCTGCTGAACCTGCTCGCACTCCAATCACCGACCTGGACCTTGATGACGTCACTCTTCACTGCCGTCGCCCTCCTGCAACAGCTCACGCTGCTCCCTGAAGTGACATGCCTCCACGCTGCTCCCAGGCCGCTGCATCTCCGCTCCTTTAATGGCCCCGACCTGCCGCTGGTGTTCTCACGCAGGTCGGGGCCTCCACGCTGCTTCCGTGTATTCTATGGTACGATCTAAGTCGTTGGCCGCTACAAATGTATTTGATTGATTCAAGCTAGGGCACAACACTGTCAATGTACCATTGTAGTTACATTGTATTGTCCTGCTTGGCAACCAGACTGGTCTAAATTAGGGTCGTCAACTCTGATTGGGTGTATTTTTGGAGGTTTCATCACATGACCGCTCACCTTGAACCACGCCGCCCCCACACTCCTGCCATTGGTCCATCATCCAGGTGCATTGATTCCCACAGCCATTTGGAACGGGAACAGCTTCTTTGTTACCTAATTGGATAAATCATGACTCAATGAAACAGCCTCCCCCCCGCCCCATCTCCAATATTTTTGTAGATATACCTATTTTCGCTAGAAAATGCTCTGATTGGCTCTCCATGATCACATGACCTGGTTGCTGATTGGTCCCATTGGAGGATAAGCCACACCCAGAAGTTTCTCTCGAATGTGAAATTGGAACCGCCCAGACCAAGTTCTGAGTGTAATTCGAGCCATTCTGATCTCAGACCCCAGACAATTAGAGCTCCCCAACCCAGCCCAAGTTCCACCCCCCCCAGCCAAAATTCATGCCCCCCCCAGCCTAAGTTCCTTACCCCCCCCCAGCCCAAGTTCATGCCCCCCACCCAAGTTCCTTATCCCTCCTCCCCAGCCCAAATTCATGTCCCCCAGCCCAAGTTCATGATCCCCTCAGCCTAAGTTCCTTAATCCCCCAGCCCAAATGCATGCCCCTCAGCCCAAGTTCCTGACCCCAGCCCAGCCCAAGTTTTTGACCATAACAATCCCCCCCCCCTCCACTGCCTCCCCCACCCCACCCCGCCATAGATGGAGCATTGTGTCTGGGTCACAGATTGTTAACGGGTTTATTGGATATGAAGTGAACAGTGACAGACTTCTGGATTTCATCCACTCCAATGATGTCCCTTGTCACATATGCACCGAGATTTCCAAGAAATCGTGTATGGGTGTAAAGGGGGTTGGAAGAATATGATCCTTCTTCCCTGAGTTCCCTTTCTCCCCTCCGATCCTCTCTCCCGCATCCTCTCCCACACCCCCCAGTCTTTCTCTCCCAAGTCTGTTTCTCTCCTCCTCCCCCATCTCTCTCCCCACCTCATTCTCTTTCACTCCCACCGCCCGCCCGCCCCCGTCTCTCTCTCTCTCTCTCTCTCTCCTCCCCGTCTCGCTCTCCTCTCCGTCTCTCACTCTCCTCCCTGTCTCTCTCTTGCCCCCCACGCCTCTCTCTTCCCCCACCCCCGCCTCTCTCTCCCCCCCCCCCCTGACTCTCGTCCCCCCCCCGCCCCTGTCTCCCTCTCCCATCCCCCCCCCGGTCTCTCTCTCTCCCCCCACCCCCCCGGCTCTCTCTCTTCCCTCCCCCCCCCGCTCTCTCTCTCCCCCGCCACCTCTATCTCCCCCTCCTCGTCTCTCTCTCCCCGTCCCTCTGTCTCTCTCTTCCCCACCTGCTCCCCCCCCCCCCGGTCTCTCTCTCTCTCTCTCTCTTTCTTTCTCTCCCCCTATCTCCCTCTCTCTCTCTCCACCCCCCTCTCTCCCAGTACCTTCGATGTCTTCTCTCCCACAGAAGGCTGCGAAAATGTTCCAAATAATGTAAAAGCTGGAAGCAAATCCAGCTCCAGTGGCAGCTCCACGTGGCTCGGCCCCACTTCCGGCTTCCTCTTACGTAGCACTGCGCATGCGCGACTGAATCACGGACCCATGCTCAAAAAGGGCCCGAGTCCAATGCACACATGCGCAGAAGGACACACAAAAAACTAGTACAAATAGTCACTCTGTATTTTTATGTGAAAGTGTTCAATGTGAACAAAAAACCCAATTTTGTTTATTGCCCATGATTTTTCTCCTGGATGTTGCTCCCAGCAATGTCTCAGACATTAATTGTTCAATTCTTGGAGACTCCAGGGCAATCCTGGAGGGTTGGTAGCCCTAGGCCGAATGTGGCAGTAATTCCCAATCCTCATCTATCAGTTGGCATTCAAGGCATTTCCTCGCAACCTGATTTCTGCTGCCTGATCTGTGCCTGGCATTGGCTGAATTAGAGTGACATAAATAATCAAGACTGTTTTGTCATCCTTGCTAATGTTTTGGACAAAGTTTTTTTCCAAGCAGGTTAAGAGTATTCTTCAGTAATATAGTACGCTGCCATTTCCACTGCAGACCAAATCGGCAAGTTTAACAGTAAGAAAAAAAGTACGTTAATGCAAATTTAGTTTTTACAGCACAGAAATAGGCCATTCAGCCTAACTGGTCCATGATGGTTTTTATGCTTCACACAAGCCTGTTCATCTCACCCCAACAACATATCTTTCTGTTCCTTTCTCCCTCATGTGTTTATCTAGCTTCCCCTTAAATGTATCTGTTACTCGCCTCAGCCACTCCCTGTGGCAGCGTGTTCCATATTCTCTCTGGGTAAAGAAGTTTCTCCTGAATTCTCTATTGGATTTATATTTACGGCCCTTAGTTTTGGACTCCCCTACAAGTGGAAACATCCTCTCCACATCTACCCTATCAAACCTCTTCATAATTTTAAAGATCTCCATCAGGTCACCCCTCAGCCTTCTTGTTTCGAGAGAAAAGAGCTCCAGCCGGTTCAATCTTTCCTGATAGTTATAACCTCTCAGTTCTGGTGTCAGTATTAAGTTGTTTAAATTAACCGATTTGGTCAATAACGTGCCCTATTATGGTATTACTTTGCATACACAAAAACATCTCTGACCATTGTACAAGATAAAGGACAGAAATGGGTAACCGAGGGGGGTGGCTTTGACATGGGGGCGGGGGGGAGATGGGCAATGGTTTGGTGGGTAGTAAGAGCACATAGAGAAAGACATTGAGGAGGCTATTGAAGACGAGGATGGAGGTTGTAGGGCAGAGATGTTAAGAGAAGAAGCTTCAGGGACCAAGTGCATAGTGACTGCTGATAGCTGAGGGAGCAGGAAGCGAGGGGTATGCAAGTGTTGCAGGAGCAGAGGCTTGTGGCTAAAGGAGATTGTTGATGTTGGGTGGGAGAGGCCATGGAAGGACCAGTTCCATTATTTTTCATTTGCCTCCAGCAGGTATCATGCAAACATCAACAGCCAGGATATTTGAGGTGCTTAATGCATTCTAGCATCTGTACTGAAAGACTAACAGCTGTTAATTTGTGCACACATGAATAAATGAAAGGCAAGAAAAGACCATTGATGCTCCCACTATTCTCCCCAATCTTTAGTAATGCTAGGTCCTGGGGAAGGCACTAAAGAACAGAGGGAAGAAAAACATGGCCAATTTGTGGAAAAAAGTTGGGAAATGTCTCCTTTATTCCCTAGGCAAACCAGCAAGCTCCAGGAGACCAAGGTTGCCCTTAATGCAACATTAGATGATGTTATTTAAATCACCTCCCGCCGCCCCCCCCCCCCCACAATAAATTATTTTGTGTTTGTCATGTGATATTAGCCCAGATCTTGCTGGAGCTGGGCATTTCAGGTGTGCATCTTTAGTAAGACTTTCCCGCTCACCTTTTAACTCAAAAGGCAGTTGCACCATAACTTGCTGGAATTGCAAGCTGATAATGATGTGGTGAGGGCAACCAAGAATCTGGGATTTTGGTAAAGGGGACCAACAGTCTAATTTCTTAACTAAAGAGATTTAAGGATTGAGAAATAAACAGAGGAATGGCAGAGAAGGAAATAAGGTGATTTAGAGTTAAGTCAGGTACAGAAAGAGAAGGGGAAAATGGATTATGAGAGAAAAGAAACAGAAAGGAAAAGTAAGAAAAAAATGTAAAAATTTTAAATTAAAAATATCTAACAACAATTGATTACCTGAAGGAATGAGACTCCCTAGTTCAAATTGTTCAATTTCTGGGCCAGAGAGGTTGCTTGCATTAACAATTAATCACATTGTTAAAAAAGATACTTACGCTGTTAATGACTAAACTTAACATTCGGCATCGAGTTTAACGGGCAATTAATGGGCTAATTGAGCAAATTCTTTAAAATTACAGGGAGGTTCAGGGTGAGGTGCTAGTTGTGCGAACCAATCAGTGGAGCAGTGTAAATCGAGCAGCGAGTTCTGGAGATTCACAACTCATAACGTATCTCTTCAGCCCCTGAACTCGCTGGCGGGTTTGCGCATTAATAACGGTGTGCATTGTTCATACAGTTATCTTTCCAGCAAGCTCCAGCCCAATCTCTGATTCATTATTAGAAGTAATGGAACAACAACAACAACAACTTACATTTATATAGCACCTTTAACATGGTAAAACGTCCCACAATGCTTCACAAGGGCGTTTTCAGACAAAATTTGACACTGGCCAAAGAGTCAAAGAGGTAGATTTTAAACAGCAACTTAAAGGAGGAGAGCGAAGTAGAGAGGCGGAGAGGCAAAGAGATTTAGAGAGAGAATTCCAGAGCCAAGGGCCTAGGCAGCTGAAGGCACAGCGGTGGAGTGAAGGACATCGGGGATACACAAGGGGCCAGAATTGGAAAAGCACAGAGATCTCAGCAAGTTGTAGGGCTGGAGGTGGTACAGAGATAGGGAGGGGGTGAGGCCATGGAGAGATTTGGAAACAAGGGTGAGAGTTTTAAGATAAATGCAATCATTGCATACCATAAAAGAGCATGATACATTTTGTCATGTATTCATCTGTCATTGCAATCCATGTATAAACTGACCTAAGTTGTACACCGTGAGAACATTGACCACTAGGTGGTGAACTTGTGGGAGACACTCCTAACCTGGACTTTCAGGTATAAAAGGGGAAACTCCACCCACCTTCATCACTTCAGTGCTGGCTAATAAAGGTTACTGGTCACAGAGTGACCTTCTCTCTAGTATGGGCCTCGTGTGCATTTATACTGTATAGTAAGGACATATCATTGGCGACAAGAAACTGGGATTTAAACCACGCGAGCATGGCCACTAGCAGCACAGAAGAGAGGTACTGTGTTGGTGATGATTGGGACGACTTTATTGAGAGACTACAACAAAGTTTTGTCACTAAGGAATGGTTGGGACAGGGTTCGGCTGACAAACGCAGGGCTCATCTCCCGATGGTTTGTGGATCCAGGACCTACTCCCTGATGAAGGACCTTCTAGCGCCAGAGAAGCCAGCGGACAAGACTTTTGAAGAGCTCAGTAAGTTGATTGGGGAACACTTTAAACCGGCGAGCAGCATGCACATGGCAAGACACCGGTTTTAAACGCACCGGCGGCGAGAAGGGCAAAGCGTTCCAGACTTCGTGGCAGACCTCCGGCGACTGGCGAGCCTATGTAAGTTCCCAGATGCATGCAGAGCGGAGATGCTGCGAGACTTTTTTATTGAGGGCATCGGGCACGCTGGGGTTTTCAGGAAACTGACTGAGACCAAAGACTTGACCTTGGAAAAGGCGGCTTTGATGGCCCAGACATTTATCTCAGGAGAGGAAGCGATCAGAATGATGTATGACAAAAATCTTGGCTTAAATGCAGCAACTGGACAGGGAGTCAACATTGTTAACGCGGCACACAGTTCTCCAGGCAGAGAGGGGCAATCGGACATGCCCGAGCATATAGTCGAACCAAAAGGGGGAATTCAACATGACAATGGCTAGCTGAACGGCGAATCATGCCATCGCAAGGGACAATGCGGCCAGTAATGGAGCCATCAACACCTGTCAATGATGTGTTTAAGGACAGTTACAGAGACAGTCAGAGACGATTGACTGGTAATGGACCTTTTGTTTCCAACAACGGCTCATGTTGGAGGTGTGGAGGCAAACAGGTATATTGCTGGTACCTACCAGAGCTTGCAGGTACCAGCAATATACCTGCAGAAATTGCAACGTCAGCGGTCACTTGGCGCATATGTGCAGGAAGCCTGCAGCCAGGTTGATGTACGAGGAGGACTGGCCCGATGTAAGCTCTACGAGGTCAAATGGACACTGGGGGAAATCGCTGGAAGCTGAAGTTCAGCGAGTTCATGTGGAGCACATATACAGTTCATACACCAGAACACCACCGATAATGATGAAAGTGCTCCTCAATGGCATCCCAGTATCAATGGAGCTAGACACGGGGGCCAACCAGTCCCTGATGAGTATCAAACAGTTCGACAAGTTGTGGGCGTCCAAGGCCAGGAGGCCAAAATTATTGCCGATTGACACACAGCTACGGACATATACAAAGGAGATCATTCCGGTGCTAGGCAGCGCCACGGTAGACGTGACCCACAAAGATTCGGAGAACAGGTTGCCACTCTGGATTGTCCTGGTGGACAGTCCCGCACTACTGGGGAGGAGTTGGCTTGCTGTCATGAACTGGAAATAGGGCGATGTCAATGCAATTTCTTCTGTGGAGCGAATATCATGCTCACAGATCCTGGACAAATTTCAACCCGGCATTGGCACTTTCATGGGGACCAAGTTAGTGATTCACATAAACCCGGATGCCAGGCCAGTACGCCACCAGGCCAGAGCGGTGCCGTACGTGATGTGGGAAAAGATAGAAGGTGAATTGGACCGCCTGCTGAGGGAAGGCATCATCTCGCCAGTCAAATTCAGTGACTGGGCGCGCCCGATTGTGCCGTTGCTCAAGGCGGATGGGTCGGTCAGGATATGTGGCGATTACAAGGCCACTATCAATCGGGTGTCACTCCAAGACCAGTACCCGCTACCGAGAGCGGAGGACCTCTTTGCGACGCTATCTGGTGGCAAACCTTTTTCAAAATTGGACCTGACCTCAGCTTACATGACCCAGGAGCTGGCGAGTGAGTCGAAGAAGCTGACCACCATCACGACACACAAGGGGTTGTTTGAGTACAGCAGATGTCCGTTCGGGATTCGCTCGGCCGCCGCGATCTTTCAACGAAATATGGAAAGCCTCCTCAAGTCGATGCCAAGGACGGTGGTTTTTCAAGACGACATCCTCATCACGGGTTGCGATACTGAAGAACACCTCCACAACCTGGAGGAGGTGCTACACAGACTGGACCGGGTAGGTCTGCGACTGAAAAAGGCGAAGTGCGTCTTCCTAGCTCCAGAGATAGAACTCCCGGGGATGAGGGTAGCAGCAGACGGGATCAGACCTACTGCGTCCAAAACGGAAGCGATCCAGAAAGCACCCAGACCCCGTAACACGACGGAGCTGCGTTCATTCCTGGGGCTCCTGAACTATTTTGGTAACTTTCTTCCCAAATTGAGCACAGTGTTAGAGCCGCTACACGTGCTCCGATGCAAAGGTCGCGAATGGGTCTGGGGGGACAGCCAGGAAAGGGCTTTTGATAGAGCACGCAATTTGTTATGCTCCAACAATCTGTTAACGCTATATGACCCATTTAAGAAACTTATTTTAACGTGCGATGCGTCGTCCTATGGGGTCGGGTGTGTGTTGCAGCATGTGAATGCCAAGGGTCAGTTACAGCCGGTAGCTTATGCCTCCAGAAGTCTGTCCCAGGCAGAAAGGGGCTACGGGATGGTAGAAAAGGAAGTGCTTGCATGTGTATATGCAGTAAAAAAAATGCACCAGTACCTGTTTGGCAGGAAATTTGAGCTGGAGACAGATCACCAACCCCTAACATCCCTTTTGGCTGACAACAAGGCCATAAATGCAAATGCATCGGCCCGCATACAGAGGTGGGCACTCACGTTAGCCGCCAATGACTATACAATTCGGCACAGACTGGGCACTGAAAACTGCGCCGATGCACTCAGCAGGCTCCCACTAGCCACCACTGAGGGGGCAACTGAGCATGCTGCTGAGATGGTCATGGCTGTTGAAGCTTTTGAAAGCGAAGGCTCAGATCAAAGTCTGGACAAATAGAGACCCGCTACTGTCTTTAGTCAAGAAATGTGTCCTGAATGGGGACTGGGCAGCCACGTACGGGGCGTGCCCTGAGGAATTCAAACCATTTCACAGGCGCAAGGATGAACTCTCGATTCAGGCCGATTGCCTACAGAGAGATGTTCATCAGAAACTCCACAATGAGCACCCGGGCATTGTCATGATGAAGGCAATTGCCAGGTCACACGTTTGGTGACCAGGGATAGATGCAGACTTGGAACTTTGTGTTCGCAGGTGCAACACGTGTGCCCAACTGGGCAATGCGCCCAGGGAAGCCCCCCTTAGCCCCTGGTCCTGGCCCGCCAAACCATGGTCACGCATCCATGTGGACTACGCAGGTCCTTTCATGGAAAAAATGTTTTTGGTTGCAGTAGACGCCTAATCCAAATGGATCGAGTGTGACATTCTCAATTCAAGCACATCCTCTGCCACGGTAGAAAGTCTACGGGCAATGTTCGCCGCCCATGGTCTACCGGACGTTTTGGTCAGCGACAATGGCCCGTGCTTTACAAGCATTAAATTCCAGGACTTCATGGCAGGAAATGGTATCAACCATGTCAGAACGGCACCGTTCAAACTGGTCTCAAACGGCCAGGCGGAACGAGCAGTGCAGATAATCAAACAGGGGATGCTCAGAATCCAAGGGGGTTCCCTTCAAAGCCGCTTATCATGCCTCCTGTTGGCCAATAGATCCCGACCACACTCGCTCACAGGGGTCCCACCCGCAGAGCTGCTAATGAAAAGGACGCTCAAAACCAGGTTATCCCTCATACACCCCACGATGAAAGAAATTGTTGAGAGCAGGCGCCGGTCACAATGTGACTACCATGACGGGAATGCAAGGGCGCGATGTATTGATGTCAATGACCCTGTCTTTGTCCTCAACTACGTTGCAGGGCCTAAATGGCTTGCAGGCACTGTGATTGCCAAAGAGGGGAATAGGATTCTGGTAGTTAAACTTACCAATGGACAAATCTGCGGCAAACATGTGGATCAAACAAAAAAGAGGTTCAGCAACCCCATAGAAGAAGCAGAGGAAGAACACGATGTAGAGTTCACTCCTCCACAGGTGACCGAACACCGGAACCAAGCGGAGGAGTGCCCAGTCATTGTGGGCAGTCCGGACAGGCCTGAGGCACCGCAAACAGCAGACACTCAGACCAGCGCCCAACAACCAGAGCCCCAACTCAGGCGCTCTACACGGGATCGTAAACCACCAGAGAGACTTAACCTGTGATCCCAATCAGACTTTGCGGGGGGAGGTGATGTCATGTATTCAACTGTCATTGTAACCCATGTATAAACTGACCTAAGTTGTACACCGTGATAACATTGACCACTAGGTGGTGAACTTGTGGGAGACACTTCTAACCTGGATTTTCAGGTATAAAAGGGGAAGTTCCACCCACCTTCATCACTTCAGTGCTGGCTAATAAAGGTTACTGGTTACAGAGTGACCTTCTCTCAAGTATGGGCCTCGTGTGCATTTATACTGTATAGTAAGGACATATCACATTTCTTAAACCGTCGCTATAATTCGTCTAATTTTCTTAATAGCTGTAGATTGTGGGATCCCAGCTCATGTGCCAAATGTGTGTCCACCATCAATCAGACGGACAACATACGGAAGTGAAATCCAATATCGTTGTAAGACTGGTTATGTAAGTGAAGGAGGAAGTGGCACATTGGTCTGTTCGGCCAGAGGACACTGGGAAGGAGCTAATTTCACTTGTACAGGTAATAAAGGATCTGTGTGCACAAGGCACATCAAAGAGGACCAGGTGTTGGCAGGAATATTGCACTCCTAATGCATCACAGTGCAACAGTAATGATTTGTAGCAGATCTGATGTTTTGCATTTAGCTGACCATCGAAAGGTTAAACTCCTTTCAGAACATTTCCTGACAGGATGAATTCCTGCATTATAAGAATAGTTGTTATTGGTGGTCCTCTGACAGCACACATACATATGGTATATTTGTGTTACAGATCTTTAAGAGCAGATCTCTGCACTCCTCCAATTCTGGCCTCTTGCCCAGCCCCAATTTTCATCGCCCCACCATTGATGGCAGTGCTTTCAGCTGCCATGGGCCTAAGCTCTGGAATTCCATCCTTAAAGCTCTCCACCTCCCTACTTTGCTCTCCTCCTTTAAGACACTCATTAAAACCTACTTCTTTGACCAAGCTTTTTGTCGCCTGTCCTAATATCTCCTTATGGGGCTCGGTGTCAAATTTAATTTGATAATCGCTCCTGTGAAGCACCATGGGATGTTTTACTATGTTAACGGCGCTATATAAATGCAAGTTATTGTTGAGAACAACCCAGTTGTTCTGACAGCTCGTGGGCCGATCACAACAACTATTTTAGTTCAGCCTGGAGTTTGTTGCCTGGTGAACAATGATGTACTTTTAATGAGATCTGTGTCACAATCAGCAATTTAGTTGACTTGACTATACATGATCAGGTTTCCTGTTGATGCATATTTTGAATTATTACCCAAATGTGTCAGGGAAAAAGCACATTTATACTCATTTGGGGGTGTGGTTATAAGTATAAAGTGTTGAGTGTGGCTCAGTTGGTAGCACACTTGCCTCTAAGTCAGAAGATTTGGGTTCAAGTCCTCAATCCAGAGAATTGGGCACACAAACCTAGGCTGAAACACCCAGTGCAATACTGAGGGAGTGCTGCACTGTTAGAGGTGTTGACTTTCAGATGAGATGTTAAACTGATGCCCCGTCTGCTCACTCAGGTGGGCGTAAAAGATCCCATGGCACTATTTTGATGAAGAACAGGGGAGTTATCTCCAGAGTCCTGGCCAATATTTATTCTTAAATCAGCATCACTAAAAAGAGCTTACTTAATCATTAGCACATTGCTTTTTGTGGGAGCTTGCTGTGTGCAAATTGGCTGCTGCGTTTCCTATGTTCTAACAGTGACTACACTTCAAAAGTACTTCACTGGCTGTACAGAGCTTTGGGACGCCATTAGTTTGGAAAAGTTCGGCAAAATTAAGGCACATGGTCTTGGGGGTAATATATTGACATGGATAGAGAACTGGTTGGCAGACAGGAAGCAAAGAGTGGGAATAAACGGGTCCTTTTCAGAATGGCAGGCAGTGACTAGTGGGGTGCCGCAGGATTCAGTGCTGGGACCCCAGCTATTTACAATATACATTAATGATTTAGACAAAGGAATTGAATGTAATATCTCCAAGTTTGCAGATGACACTAAGCTGGGTGGCAATGCGAGCTGCGAGGAGGATGCTAAGAGGCTGCAGGGGGACTTGGACAGGTTAGGTGAATGGGCAAATGCATGGCAGATGCAAATTAATGTGTATAAATGTGAGGTTATCCACTTTGGTGGCAAAAACAGGAAGGCAGATTATTATCTGAATGGTGACAGATTAGTAAAAGGGGAGTTGCAATGAGATCTGGGTGTCATGGTACATCTGTCATTGAAGATAGGCATGCAGATACAGCAGGCAGTAAAGAAAACAAATGGCATGCTGGTCTTCATAGCAAGGGGATTTGAGTATAGTGGCAGGGAGGTCCTACTGCACTTGTACAAGGTTTTGGTGAGACCACACCTTGAGTATTATGTGCAGTTTTGGTTTCCTAATCTGAGGAAGGACGTGCTTGCAATTGAGGGAGTGCAGAGAAGGGTCACCAGACTGATTCCCGGGATGGCAGGACTGACATACGAGGAAAGACTGGATCGGCTAGGCTTATACTCACTGGAATTTGAAGAATGAGAGGGGATCTCATAGAAACATATAAAATTCTGACGGGACTGGACAGGTTAGATGCAGGAAGAATGTTCCCGATGTTGGGGATGTCCAGAACCAGGGGTCACAGTCTAAAGGTAAGTGGTAAGCCATATAGGACCGAGATGAGGAGAAACTTCTTCACTCAGAGAATTGTGAACCTGTGGAATTCTCTGCCACATAAAGTTGTTGAGTCCAGTTCGTTGGACATATTCAAAAGGGAGTTAGATGTGGCCCTTACGGCTAAAGGGATCAGGGGGTATGGAGAGAAGGCAGGGGTGGGATACTGAGGTTGCATGATCAGCCATGATCATATTGAATGGTGGTAGAGGCTTGAAGGGCTGAATGGCCTGCTCCTGCACCTATTTTCTATGTTTCGATGTTTCTATGCTATATAAGTCTTTCTTTATATAACACTTCAAAATGTTTCGATGTTTCAGTACGGTCTATTGTACTGCAGAAGAGAGTAACCATGATAAATACTGTATCTGCATTATATAATTAGAATATGTGGCAAGCCAATATTAGCATTTAACCCATAGCATGCCTATATAACCTACTCACAAATCTGTTACTTGAGTGACTCCTATCAGGTACAAGCTTGTATTATTCAACTTCTCCCTATCATGCATCCATTATATCAACAAGGCCGTGAGATATTAGAATGTTATGGTAATGGCTGGATATAGAATCATACAGCACAGAAGGAGGCCGTTTGGACCATTGTGCCTGTGTCGGCTCTGTGATAGAACTATCCAGTGAGTGCCACTCCCCCGCTCTTTTCCCATAACCCATAAATATTTTTCCCATCAAGTATTTATTCAATTCTCTTTTGACAGTTACTGTTGAATCTGCATCCACCATCCTTTCAGGCAGTACATTCATAGAAACATAGAAACATAGAAATTTACATGCAGAAGGAGGCCATTTCGACCCACCATGTCCAAGCCGGCCGACAAAGTGCGGCACGGCCCTTGGCCGGCAGCCCTAAAGGTTACATATAAACCTATGAACAATGACGGAAAAGCAAGGAGCAGCTAGCCCAACCAGTCCGCCTCAAACACCTGCAATAACCCTTATACTGAAAACATCTGCACTCCACACCAACCGGAGCCATGTGATCTTCTGGGAGAGGCAAAAACCAGATAAAAACCCAGGCCAATATAGGGAGAAAAAATCTGGGAAAATTCCTCTCCGACCCATCCAGGCGATCGACACTCGTCCAGGAGATCACACCCTGGTGGTATTCTATTCCCCGCAGTACTTATATCTGTGGTGTCCAACAAAAGGTCATCCAGTCTAATCCCAATTACCAGCTCTAGGCCCGTAACCCTGCAGGTTAGTGCACTTTAAGTGCCCATCGAACAATCTCTTAAAAGTGGTGGGGGTTCCAGATCATCATAACTCACTGTAAAAAAACCCTGCTTCCTCAAGTCGCCTCTGGTTCTTTTGCCAATTATGTTAAATCTGTGTCCTCTGGTTACCGAACCTTCTTCCACTGGAATTCTATCTGAGAAAGCTGCTGGTTTTTAGACCTGTTCATGTTACAGCTCAATATGATTTAGGTCCTTGGGGAGTGATGACAAAGGTTATTATGTATTGCAGTCAGGGGGACAGAGGTGGATTCAGTTATTTTCAGGAGAATCATGGCTGGCAGGCGAAGTACATGCCTACAGACATTGCCAATCATTGAGGTGAAAGTTAAAATAAAGGGGGACTTCATCTCAGCATTAATAGAATTCAGTTTGCTGCACAAAAAAATATTTTTCTCTTTTTCATTCTCATAAAAACTTTGCTTTGCCTCCATCTTTTATCGTAGTGAAACATCCCAAGGCGCTTCACAGAAGCGTTATCCAAAAGAAATTTGACACCGAGCCACATAAGGAGATATTAGGACAGGTGACCACCAACTTGGTCATAGAAGTAGGTCTTAAGGAGTGTCTTAAAGGAGGAGAGAGAGGTTGAGAGGCAGAGAAGTTTAGCGAGGGAATTCCAGAGCTTAAGGCTATGGCAGCTGAAGGCACGGCCGCCAATGGTGGAGTGATTAAAATCGGTTATGGGCAAGGGGCCACACTTGGAGGAGTGCAGAGATCTAAGAAGGTTGTAAGGCTGGAGGAGATTACAGAGATAGAGAAGGGGCGAGGCCATGGAGAGATTTGGAAACCAGGATGAGAAATTTAAGATAAATGCAGTCAGTGCATACCGTAACGGAACATGATACATTTCTGAAACCATTGCTATAATTCGTCTAATTTTCTTCTCGATAGCTGTAGATTGTGGGACCCCAGCTCATGTGCCAAATGTGTGTCCACCATCAGTCATACAGACAACATACGGAAGTGAAATCCAATATCGTTGTAAAACTGGTTATGTAAGTGAAGGAGGAAGTGGCACACTGGTCTGTTCTGCCAGAGGACAATGGGAAGGAGCTAATTTCACTTGTACAGGTAATAAAAGATCTGAGTGCACAAGGAACACAAAAGAGGAACAGGTATTGGCAGGAATATTGTACTCCTAATGCATCACAGTTCAGCAGTAATGATTTGCAGCAGATCCGATGTTTTGCATTTAGCTGACCGTTGAAAGGGAAAACACCTTTCAGAACATTTCAGGATGGGATGAAGTCCTGCCTTATAATAATTAATTGTTATTGGTGGCCCTCTGACAGCACACATACATGGTTTATGTGTGTTGCAGACCTCCGTTAAGGCTCTCCTCCAATTCTGGCCTCTTGCCTATCCCCGATTTTCATCGCCCCACCATTGACGGCCGTGCCGTCAGCTGCCTGGGCCCTAAACTCTGGATTTGCCTCCTGAAACCTCTCTGCCTCTCTACCTCTCTTCTCCTTTAAGACACTCCTTAAAACCTATCTCGTTGAC
This sequence comes from Pristiophorus japonicus, assembly GCF_044704955.1. Taxonomy (NCBI): domain Eukaryota; kingdom Metazoa; phylum Chordata; class Chondrichthyes; family Pristiophoridae; genus Pristiophorus; species Pristiophorus japonicus. Next base: position 233,489,956 of record NC_091977.1, on the reverse strand, counting down.
CAAGCGTTTGGTCACCTGTCCGAAGATCTCCGTATGTGGCTCAGCGTGAAATTTTGTTTGATAATTGCTCCTGTGAAGCGCCTTGGAATGCTTTACTACATTAAAGGTGCTATATAAATGCAATTTGTTGTTGAGAACAACCCAAGTGTTCCTACAGCTCGTGGGCCGGTCACAGCAACTATTTTAGTTCAGTTTGGAGTTTGTCGCCTGGAGAACAATGATGTACTTTTAATGAGATCTGTGTCACAATCAGCAATTTAGTTGACTTGACTATACATGATCTGGTTTCCTGTTGATGCATATTTTGAATTATTACCCAAATGTGTCAGGGAAAATGAACATTTATACTCATTTAGGGGTGTGGTTATAAGTCTAAAGTGTTGAGTGTGGCTCAGTTGGTAGCACACTTGTCTCTGAGTTAAAAGGTTGTGGGTTCAAGTCCCCACTCCAGAGACTTGAGCACACAAACCTAGTCTGACACTCCCAATGCAATACTGAGGGAGTGCAGCGCTGTCGGCGGTATTGTCTTTTAGATGAGATGTTAAACCGAGGCCATGTCTCTTTCAGGTGGGCGTAAAAGATCACATGGCACGATTTCGAAGAAGAACAGGGGAGTTATCCCTGGTGTCCTGACCAATATTTATTCCTAAATCAATATCACTAAAATACAGATTATCTGGTCATTATCACATTGTTGTTTGTGGGATCTTGTTGTTTGTAAATTAGCAACACATTTCCGATATTGTAACAGTGACTACACTTCAAAAGTACTTCATTGGCTGTGCAGTGCTTTGGGTCGGGAAAGGTGCTATATAAATCCAAATCTTCCTTTCATTATATAACACTTCACAATGTTTCGATGGCTGCGATCTCGCCTACCGCGGTGGGATTAGTGCAGCCGACGTAGGTGGCGGACTGCGATCCCGCTCCTGGCTCCATGCCGGCTTGCCCTATCACTTTCCCCTGATTAAGCTTGTTAAGCCTGCTCTGCGAGGTCCCGACCATTGAAAAGAAAGTGGGTCTGATGATGTCATTTGATGATGCGTCATCAACCGGTTTCGTTAAAGGGACCATGGCCACATTCATTTTGATAGTTGTGCTGTCAGTGTTCTGCAGCATTGAGGTGCTGCGAACATTGCCAGGCACTGCACAGAGGTGCACAGCTGCAACCAGGTTCTCCCATGACACCCTTCATGAGCTTATGGATGGAGTCACAGCATGCAGGGAGATTCTCTTCCATTTCAATGGCGGAAGTGACCTCCCTAGGACACCAACGCAGCCTGGTTGCACATTGCACAGGAGGACACAAGTAGGCATGTCGACAGGAGGATCTGGCTGCAGTGGTGCCAACCCTTCAATGATCTTAGTAGATCACAAAACGTTATTGCAAAGCCACACTCAGCCTCATCCTGCAATGCCACTCATCACATCCCCATCACTCTGCCTTATCTACCCTACTCCTGCACATCCTTACTCCCACCAACTTACTTTGCACCTCCACCAACCCCTCTCTCTCCACATTATCACATCCCCATCTTACTAGCCACTCCTCACTCTTACTCTCATCCTGGTCCAGTCATACAAACTAACAACACACAAGGGTAGGCACTTGGGTCTTTTAGCCAATGTTCATGTGGAGTTTCTGTATTGTCAAACATTGAAATCTTTATTTTGAACACTTTGCCTTCTTGAACAGATGTGTGTGCACCTTTGGAAGTGGCTTAGTGAGTTGCAGTGAATGATGAGACATAAGCGTACCCCCACAATGGTGATGAGTGTGAAAGGAATGGTTTGGACATTGCAGGGATGCTTTATGGAGCTGGTGTGGGGTGGTGCCAATCTGGCACATCATGTGGCAGTCAGGGTGTACAGCATGAAGTGAAGTAAATATGGCCATGGTGTCCCGGGCAGCAATGTGGTCAGGATGCTGATGTCCTCTGTCCTGAGCAGCTTCAGGTGATTGCGGAGAATTGTGATATTCAGCTTCTCCATAATCAAAAGAAAGAATTGCATTTATATAGCTTCTTTCACGACCACCGGACGTCTCAAAGCGCTTTATAGCTAATGAAGTACTTTTGGAGTGTAGCCACTGTTGTAATGTGGGAATCATGCATCCATTATATCAACAAGGGCGTGAGATATTAGAATGTTATGGTAACGGTTGGATATAGAATCATACAGCACAGAAGGAGGCCATTTGAACCTTTGTGCCTGTGCTGGCACTTTGATGGAGCTATCCAGTTCGTGCCACTCCCCCGCTCTTTCCCCATACATAGCCTTATCATTTTTTTTCCTTCAAGTATTTATTCAATTCTCATTTTTACTGTTGAATCTGCTTCCATCACCCTTTCAGGCAGCATATTCCAGATCACAACAACGCACTGTAAAAAAAAAATGCTTCCTCAAGTCGCCTCTGGTTCTTTTGCCAATTATGTTAAATCTGTGTCCCCTGGTTACCGAACCTTCTTCCACTGGAATTCTATCTGAGAAAGCTGCTGGTTTTTAGACCTGTTCATGTTACAGCTCAATATGATTTAGGTCCTTGGGGAGTGATGACAAAGGTTATTATGTATTGCAGTCAGGGGGACAGAGGTGGATTCAGTTATTTTCAGGAGAATCATGGCTGGCAGGCGAAGTAAATGCCTACAGACATTGCCAATCATTGAGGTGAAAGTTAAAAAAAAGGGGGACTTCATCTCAGCATTAATAGAATTCAGTTTGCTGCACAAAAAAATATTTTTCTCTTTTTCATTCTCATAAAAACTTTGCTTTGCCTCCATCTCTTATCGTAGTGAAACATCCCAAGGTGCTTCACAGAAGCGTTATCCAAAAGAAATTTGACACCGAGCCACATAAGGAGATATTAGGACAGGTGACTACCAACTTAGTCATAGAAATAGGTCTTAAGGAGTGTCTTAAAGGAGGAGAGAGAGGTTGAGAGGCAGAGAGGTTTAGCGAGGGAATTCCAGAGCTTAAGGCTATGGCAGCTGAAGGCACGGCCGCCAATGGTGGAGTGATTAAAATCGGTTATGGTCAAGGGGCCACACTTGGAGGAGTGCAGAGATCTAAGAAGGTTGTAAGGCTGGAGGAGATTACAGAGATAGAGAAGGGGCGAGGCCATGGAGAGATTTGGAAACCAGGATGAGAAATTTAAGATAAATGCAGTCAGTGCATACCGTAATGGAACATGATACATTTCTGAAACCATTGCTATAACTCGTCTAATTTTCTTCTTGATAGCTGTAGATTGTGGGACCCCAGCTCATGTGCCAAATGTGTGTCCACCATCAATCATACAGACAACATACGGAAGTGAAATCCAATATCGTTGTAAAACTGGTTATGTAAGTGAAGGAGGAAATGGCACACTGGTCTGTTCTGCCAGAGGACAATGGGAAGGAGCTAATTTCACTTGTACAGGTAATAAAAGATCTGTGTGCACAAGGAGCACAAAAGAGGAACAGGTGTTGTCAGGAAAATTGTACTCCTAATGCATCACAGTTCAGCAGTAATGATTTGCAGCAGATCCAATGTTTTGCATTTAGCTGACCATTGAAAGGGAAAACACCTTTCAGAACATTTCATGATGGGATGAAGTCCTGCCTTATAATAATTAATTGTTATTGGTGGCCCTCTGACAGCACACATACATGGTGTATGTGTGTTGCAGACCTCCGTTAAGGCTCTCCTCCAATTCTGGCCTCTTGCCTATCCCCGATTTTCATCGCCCCACCATTGACGGCCGTGCCGTCAGGTGCCTGGGCCCTAAACTCTGGATTTGCCTCCTGAAACCTCTCTGCCTCTCTACCTCTCTTCTCCTTTAAGACACTCCTTAAAACCTATCTCGTTGACCAAGCGTTTGGTCACCTGTCCGAAGATCTCCGTATGTGGCTCAGTGTGAAATTTTGTTTGATAATTGCTCCTGTGAAGCGCCTTGGAATGCTTTACTACATTAAAGGTGCTATATAAATGCAATTTGTTGTTGAGAACAACCCAAGTGTTCCTACAGCTCGTGGGCCGGTCACAGCAACTATTTTAGTTCAGTTTGGAGTTTGTCGCCTGGAGAACAATGATGTACTTTTAATGAGATCTGTGTCACAATCAGCAATTTAGTTGACTTGACTATACATGATCTGGTTTCCTGTTGATGCATATTTTGAATTATTACCCAAATGTGTCAGGGAAAATGAACATTTATACTCATTTAGGGGTGTGGTTATAAGTCTAAAGTGTTGAGTGTGGCTCAGTTGGTAGCACACTTGTCTCTGAGTTAAAAGGTTGTGGGTTCAAGTCCCCACTCCAGAGACTTGAGCACACAAACCTAGTCTGACACTCCCAATGCAATACTGAGGGAGTGCAGCGCTGTCGGCGGTGTTGTCTTTCAGATGAGATGTTAAACCGAGGCCATGTCTCTTTCAGGTGGGCGTAAAAGATCACATGGCACGATTTCGAAGAAGAACAGGGGAGTTATCCCCGGTGTCCTGACCAATATTTATTCCTAAATCAATATCACTAAAATACAGATTATCTGGTCATTATCACATTGTTGTTTGTGGGATCTTGTTGTTTGTAAATTAGCAACACATTTCCGACATTGTAACAGTGACTACACTTCAAAAGTACTTCATTGGCTGTACAGTGCTTTGGGTCGGGAAAGGTGCTATATAAATCCAAATCTTCCTTTCATTATATAACACTTCACAATGTTTCGATGGCTGCGATCTCGTCTACCGAGGTGGGATTAGTGCAGCCGATGTAGGTGGCGGACTGCGATCCCGCTCCTGGCTCCATGCCGGCTTGCCCTATCACTTTCCCCTGATTAAGCTTGTTAAGCCTGCTCTGCGAGGTCCCGGCCATTGAAAAGAAAGTGGGTCTGATGATGTCATTTGATGATGCGTCATCAACCGGTTTCGTTAAAGGGACCATGGCCACATTCATTTTGATAGTTGTGCTGTCAGTGTTCTGCAGCATTGAGGTGCTGCGAACATTGCCAGGCACTGCACAGAGGTGCACAGCTGCAACCAGGTTCTCCCATGACACCCTTCATGAGCTTATGGATGGAGTCACAGCATGCAGGGAGATTCTCTTCCATTTCAATGGCGGAAGTGACCTCCCTAGGACACCAACGCAGCCTGATTGCACATTGCACAGGAGGACACAAGTAGGGATGTCGACAGGAGGATCTGGCTGCAGTGGTGCCAACCTTTCAATGATCTTAGTAGATCACAAAACGTTATTGCAAAGCCACACTCAGCCTCATCCTGCAATGCCACTCATCACATCCCCATCACTCTGCCTTATCTACCCTACTCCTGCACATCCTTACTCCCACCAACTTACTTTGCACCTCCACCAACCCCTCTCTCTCCACATTATCACATCCCCATCTCACTAGCCACTCCTCACTCTTACTCTCATCCTGGTCCAGTCATACAAACTAACAACACACAAGGGTAGGCACTTGGGTCTTTTAGCCAATGTTCAAGTGGAGTTTCTGTATTGTCAAACATTGAAATCTTTATTTTGAACACTTTGCCTTCTTGAACAGATGTGTGTGCACCTTTGGAAGTGGCTTAGTGAGTTGCAGTGAATGATGAGACATAAGCGTACCCCCACAATGGTGATGAGTGTGAAAGGAATGGTTTGGACATTGCAGGGATGCTTTATGGAGCTGGTGTGGGGTGGTGCCAATCTGGCACATCATGTGGCAGTCAGGGTGTACAGTGTGAAGTGAAGTAAATATGGCCATGGTGTCCCGGGCAGCAATGTGGTCAGGATGCTGATGTCCTCTGTCCTGAGCAGCTTCAGGTGATTGCGGAGAATTGTGATATTCAGCTTCTCCATAATCAAAAGAAAGATTTGCATTTATATTGCTCCTTTCACGACCACTGGACGTCTCAAGGCGCTTTATAGCTAATGAAGTACTTTTGGAGTGTAGCCACTGTTGTAATGTGGGAATCATGCATCCATTATATCAACAAGGGCGTGAGATATTAGAATGTTTTGGTAACGTCTGGATATAGAATCATACAGCACAGAAGGAGGCCATTTGGACCTTTGTGCCTGTGCTGGCACTTTGATAGAGCTATCTAGCTCGTGCCACCCCCCTGCTCTTTCCCCATAGCCTTGTAATTTTATTTCCTTCAAGTATTTATTCAATTCTCATTTGAATCTGCTTCCATTACCCTTTCAGGCAGTATGTCCCAGATCATAACAACTCACTCTAAAAAAAAAAAATGCTTCCTCAAGTCGCCTCTGGTTCTTTTGCCAATTACGTTAAATCTGTGTCCCCTGGTTACCGAACCTTCTTCCACTGGAATTCTATCTGAGAAAGCTGCTGGTTTTTAGACCTGTTCATGTTACAGCTCAATATGATTTAGGTCCTTGGGGAGTGATGACAAAGGTTATTATGTATTGCAGTCAGGGGGACAAAGGTGGATTCAGTTATTTTCAGGAGAATCATGGCTGGCAGGCGAAGTAAATGCCTACAGACATTGCCAATCATTGAGGTGAAAGTTAAAAAAAAGGGGGACTTCATCTCAGCATTAATAGAATTCAGTTTGCTGCACAAAAAAATATTTTTCTCTTTTTCATTCTCATAAAAACTTTGCTTTGCCTCCATCTCTTATCGTAGTGAAACATCCCAAGGTGCTTCACAGAAGCGTTATCCAAAAGAAATTTGACACCGAGCCACATAAGGAGATATTAGGACAGGTGACCACCAACTTGGTCATAGAAGTAGGTCTTAAGGAGTGTCTTAAAGGAGGAGAGAGAGGTTGAGAGGCAGAGAGGTTTAGCGAGGGAATTCCAGAGCTTAAGGCTATGGCAGCTGAAGGCACGGCTGCCAATGGTGGAGTGATTAAAATCGGTTATGGGCAAGGGGCCACACTTGGAGGAGTGCAGAGATCTAAGAAGGTTGTAAGGCTGGAGGAGATTACAGAGATAGAGAAGGCGCGAGGCCGTGGAGAGATTTGGAAACCAGGATGAGAAATTTAAGATAAATGCAGTCAGTGCATACCGTAACGGAACATGATACATTTCTGAAACCATTGCTATAATTCGTCTAATTTTCTTCTCGATAGCTGTAGATTGTGGGACCCCAGCTCATGTGCCAAATGTGTGTCCACCATCAGTCATACAGACAACATACGGAAGTGAAATCCAATATCGTTGTAAAACTGGTTATGTAAGTGAAGGAGGAAGTGGCACACTGGTCTGTTCTGCCAGAGGACAATGGGAAGGAGCTAATTTCACTTGTACAGGTAATAAAGGATCTGTGTGCACAAGGAACACAAAAGAGGAACAGGTGTTGTCAGGAATATTGTACTCCTAATGCATCACAGTTCAGCAGTAATGATTTGCAGCAGATCTGATGTTTTGCATTTAGCTGACCGTTGAAAGGGAGAACACCTTTCAGAACATTTCAGGATGGGATGAAGTCCTGCCTTATAATAATTAATTGTTATTGGTGGCCCTCTGACAGCACACATACATGGTTTATGTGTGTTGCAGACCTCAGTTAAGGCTCTCCTCCAATTCTGGCCTCTTGCCCATCCCCGATTTTCATCGGCCCACCATTGACGGCCGTGCCGTCAGCTGCCTGGGCCCTAAGCTCTGGATTTTCCTCCTGAAACCTCTCTGCCTCTCTACCTCTCTCCTCCTTTAAGACACTCCTTAAAACCTACTTCGTTGACCAAGCGTTTTTGTTACCTGTCCGAAGATCTCTGTATGTGGCTCAGTGTCAAATTTTGTTTGATAATTGCTCCTGTGAAGCGCCTTGGAATGCTTTACTACATTAAAGGTGCTATATAAATGCAATTTGTTGTTGAGAACAACCCAGGTGTTCCTGTTTCTCGCTCATAACCAATTTTAGTCCACTGCATGTGACTCATGTAGCACCCCCCTCACCTCCCCTCACCTCCATATGAACAACACTCAGCAGGTTATGAGTTTATGTTAACAATGGTTCAGCCAGTGCTGGGAGAGATTAAGGTTGGGTAGACAACCTGCACCACAGGCAATTATACGGGCTAAGGTAAAGAGCTGAAGTACAGCCATTCAGATGGAAGACAGAAAGAAAAAAAAAGACTTGAATTAATGTGACAATTTTCACATTCTCAGGAATTCCGAAAGAACTTTACAACCGATGAAGTACTTGTAATAAATACAATGTCGTAATGTAGGAAACACGGCAGCCAATTTGCACACAGCAAGCTCCCACAAACAGAAATTAGATAATGATCAGATAATCTGTTTAAGTGATGTTGGTTGAGGGATAAATATTGGTCAGGACACCGGGGAGAACTCCCCTGCTCTTCTTCGAATAGTGCCAAGGGATCTTTTACATCCACCCAAGAGAGCAGACAGGGCCTCGGTTTAACATTTTATCCGAAAGATGGCACCTCCGACAGTGCAGCACCCCCTCAGTACTGCACTGGAGTATCAGCCGAGAGTATGCACTAAAGTCTCAGGAGTGGGATTTGACTCAGAGGGAAGAGTGCTACCCACTGAGCTACAGCCTTCTCCAGCAATACAAGAGCTGGATGTAGCTTGCGAGATGCCAGCTGGCCACTGCTGTTATAAATGAAAACACGCTGTGGAATTGAAGTAGCCCTGACTGAGAGGAACATTGTAACATTTATCTATTGTAGAGATTGACTGTGGGATGCCGCCAGTCGTAACGCATGCAGAACTGGTCTGGAACCGTAGCACAAGTCTAGGGAGTGTTGTCCACTATCGGTGTAGGGATGGATTTTACATTGTGTCAGGAAGGAATGTTTCTGTCTGCATAGAAGAAGGACAATGGGAAGAAGTAACAGTGGTGTGTAAAGGTAATGTTCTTTTAAATTAAACACCGCTGTTGTGACCTGCATCAAAAAACCGCAGGGATTAAAATCTCACTGTGATACTAGTAACGACCGCGTTATTGCATTCATCCTAAATTCCTCTGTTTGCTATTTTAACAAAGGTGTTAACCTAATTGTAAAATAATAGATGGAGAATTTTCACACAAATGGATAAAAGGCGTTTGATATTAATATTGCACAGAGCAAGTTCAACTCGAGAATTACGAGGCAGTCTCGGAGTTCTAACGAAACAGAATCATGTTCGGCTTTTCTGTCCAGGCACATGCACCTGAGTTTGATTCCGAAAAGGTATTTGCTTCATGGGTTCTTTGCTTAAGAATTCATAGCAACACATTGCTATTAAGAACTAGTTGGTTCATTAACAAAGGTTTAACAATCACACTACACATTACCAGTTCATCCAGTCGGCTCACAACCACCTGCCTCATCGTGGATCCCCCGAACCCAACTGGCTGGGGTTTTATTGAGTCTTGTGAACATCACGTGACTGGCTAAGCCACTCTCAACTCAACAGCTCTACAAACCTGTGAGCATACTCACAGGTACATACGTTACAACTCCTATTCTTAACTGTGGGCTTTTTATTTTTAATAGAATGGTAGCAGGAGAATGAGTCGATCTAGTGGAAAGCCACAACCTATGAGCACCACTCTCGCCAGGGTTCACGGAGTGCGGCTTGCCTCTCTCACCTGACGGGCGCCTGTGTTTGCAGTTCTTGGGGACCCACAAAGATTTGGGTCAGTGGTTGCCATTTAAAGCTTAGCCGTTCTTTTTGCCGCATATCCACAGTCCAAGTTTTCCTCAGTGAAGCACAGAGATATTGGGAATTGGGCATTGCACTTGCCAGGGATGTATGAACACTATTGGGCCAATTTGAATCAGGTTATCTGATGTTGCTAAGATGAACAGTGAATAGAAGGACCACATGCTTCTCTCTGTCTGAATGGTTATAGCCATTGAGGTTACCATAGCTTAAGTTTCACAAACTTATACTAATTAGTTTTCCGATGAATGGCTACCTCTTCTGGTTGAAGCTGCAGCAAAAGTAAGTGCTTAAAAATATCAAAATTATAACGTGAAATTTTATTTTATCTGGGAACATAAGTGTAAGCACTTTCTATTATGTCTCAGGAAAGCAGCCCATATTAATGTTGGTGACTGAATGGAATCCATTCCCTAAAAATTGTCTTTCATTGCTGGTTTCTGCAAAGCTGTGTTTCAAAGCTGTGCATAACCAAAACCGCTTATTTCCACCTCCGTAACATCGCCCATCTCCGCCCCTGCCTCAGCTCATCTGCTGCTGAAACCCTCATCCGTGCCTTTGTTACCTCTAGACTTGACTACTCCAACACACTCCTGGCTGGCGTCCCACATTTTACCCGACGTAAACTTGAGATCATCCAAAACTCGGTAGCCCGTGTCCTAACTCGCAACAAGTCCTGCTCACCCATCACCCCTGTGCTCACCGACCTACACTGGCTCCCGGTTAAGTAGCGCCTCGATTTCAGAATTCTCATCCTTGTTTACAAATCCCTGTATGGCCTTGCCCCTCCCTAACTCTGTAATCTCCTTCAGCCTCACCAACCCCCGAGATGTCTGCACTCCTCAAATTCTGCCCTCTTGAGCATCCCTGCTTATAACGGCCGTGCCTTCAACTGCCTCAGCCCCAAGCTCTGGAACTCCCTCCCTAAACCTCTCTACCTCTCTTTCCTCCTTTAAGGCGCTCCTTAAAACCTACCTCTTTGACCAAGCTTTTGGTCATCTGCCGTAATATCTTCTTTTGTGGCTCGGTGTCAAATTTATTTGTTTTGTCTTAAAACATTCCTGTGAAGCACCTTGGGATGTCTTACTACATAAAAGGTGCTATATAAATACAAGTAGTTGTTAATATTATATTGATAATCTATTTCTAATGACTTGAAGTGGCACTTGACTGCCAGTGATAATGTACTTCAATTACTGGTAACATTCCTGAACATAGCACAGTCCAACGCAGGATTCTGTAATTGACCGATTAGAGCAATTAACTTCTATCATCTTCCAGGCTGTGTCATTTATCTTTGGCAGGATTGAAGTCGGTTACACTGTGGGTCTCTTTTTGTCGTTCATAGTTAATGATTTTATTCTGTTTAATGAATCCTGCTTGAAGTGGAGAAGGGATGGAGTTGGATCCAGATCTGAGGACACATATTCAGTAAGTGGAGATGCAAAACCTTTTCTTGTTTCTTATGATAAAGCTTTAGAATTAATGGTCCATAATTTGCTGGAGCGGGGCATCTCATAGCAAGTGCTGTGAGATGGATTCTTTATCACTCTTCAGCTCCAATTAATTTTGTACCGCAAATTGCTGAAAGGGCGAGCTGATAACAGCATGGCAAGGGCAACTTAGTGGGACCTCAGTGAATGAGATTCAAGGATTGAGAAAGAAACAGAGGAATGAGGGAGCAGGAAGTAGGAATTAGAGTCATATCAGCCACTGAGAAATAAAGAGAGGGAAAGAAAGATCGGATTAAGAAAGAGAGAGAAAACAGAGACAAAAAGGAAAAATAAGAAGTAAGAAATTAAAATGTAAAAAAACCGCAAGGAAAAATTTGCTACCTGCAGGAGTGAGACCCCACAGATTAAATTGTTATCTTTCTGGGCCTCCAAGGATGAGGATCATTGCAGAGTCCTTACGCTGTGAAATACCAGCCCTAACTTTTTGCGGCGTGTTTAATGAGTAATTAATGCACAACTCCAGCAAGTTCTTGAAACTCACGGGGAGGTTGAGAGCGAGCTGCCATTTTCCTGAGGCTACACACTGATAACAGCATGCACGTTAAACTTGCCGTTATTTTGCCAGCAAATTCTGTGCCAGTATTCATCCGAATATTGACTTATCGTGCGCTGGATAAAGCACCATACTCCCGACTCTTTCCTAGGAGAAATATTTCAAAATTCCATGGGGTGTCACGGAGTGCTATATAAATTAATGGTTAATGTAACTTCCCAAAGTGAATGTCAAGTAAAGCAGGTGTTGTATGTATGTATGTATTTATTTATTTATTTGATGTATCCATTATCTCTCCAGTTTCCTGCTCTTCCCTCCTGCCCTGAATTGTAGAAATCTGCTCCCCCCTTGGCGACATTATCCATAAACATGGAGTCAATGTCAACATGCATACTGATCTCACCCAGCTTTATCGCTCCAACTCTGTGCTACTTACCCTTCCTACCAAGACATCAGTCTTAGGTGAGCCACAGTATCCTCCGGCTAAATGTCGGGAAGAACAAAGCCATCGTCTTCATCTCCTACCACTAACTCCATCCCCTCCCCACCAATCCATCCCCTCCCCACCAATCCATCCCCTCCCCACCAATCCATCCCCTCCCCACTAACTCCATCCCCTCCCCACCAATCCATCCCCTCCCCATCAATCCATCCCCTCCCCACTAATTCCATATCAAGTGACTGTACCTCAATCATAGGCAGTCCCTCCGAATCGAGGAAGACTTGCTTCCACTCCCAAAGTGAGTTCTTTGATGTCTGAACAGTCCGATACGAGAGCCACAGACCCTGTTACACGTGGGACAGACAGTCTTCGAGGGAAGGGGTGGGTGGGGCTGATTTGCCGCGCACTCTTTCCGCTGCCTGCGCTTGACCTCTTCACACTCTGCGTTGCGACTCGAAGAGCTCAACGAGCTCCCGGATGCATTTTCTCCACCTCGGGCAGTCTTCGGCCAGGGTCTTCCAGGTGTCAGTGGTGATGTCGCATTTTACCAGGGAGGCTTTGAGGGTGTCCTTATAACATTTCCACTGCCCACCTTTGGCTCGTTTACCATGAAGGAGCTCCGCATAAAGCATTTGCTTAGGGAATCTCGTATCTGGCATGTGAACTATGTGGCCTGCCCAGCGAAGCTGATCAAGTGTGGTCAGTGCTTCAATACTGGGGATGTTAGCCTGGATAAGGACACTGATTTTGGTGCACCTGTCCTCCCAGAGGATATGCAGGATCTTGCGGAGATATCGTTAGTGATATATCTCCAGCGACTTGAGATGCCTTCTATACATCGTCCATGCCTCAGACCCATACAGGAGGGTGGGTATTACTACAGCCCTGTAGACCATGAGTTTGGTGGTAGATTTGAGGACCTGGTCTTCAAACACTCTTTTCCTCAGAGGGCCGAAGGCTGCACTGGCGCACTGGAGGCGATGCTGAAGCTCCGCATCAATGTCTGCCTTTGTTAATAAGAGGCTCCCGAGATATGGGAAATGGTCCACGTTGTCGAGGGCCACGCCGTGAATCTTGATGTTTGGAGGGCAGTGCTGTGCAGCGGGGATAGGCTGGTGAAGGACCTTTGTCTTACGGATGTTAAGCGTAAGGCCCATGCTTTCATAGGCCTCAGTGAATATATTGACTATATTCTGAAGTTCAGCCTCAGAATTTGCGCAGACGCAGGCGTCGTCCGCGTACTGCAGCTCAATGACAGAGGTTGGACCTGGCCTGGAGGCGGCGTAGGTTAAACAGCTTCCCACTGGTTCTGTAGTTTAGTTCCACTCCAATGGGGAGCTTGTTGATTGTGAGGTGGAGCATGGCGACGAGGAAGATTGAGAAGAGGGTTAGTTGGAGTGATGATGCTGCCCTGTTTGACCCCGGTCCGGACGTGAATTGGGGCTGTAATGGATCCGTTGGTAAGGATCACGGCCTGCATGTCATCATGAAGCAGGCGAAGGATGTTGACAAATTTTTGGGGGCATCCGAAACGGAGGAGGATGCTCCATACACCCTCACGGTTGACATTGTCAAAGACCTTTGTAAGATCGAAGAAGGCCATGTATAAGGGCTGGCGCTGCTCCCTGCATTTTTCCTGCAGCTGGCGCGCTGCACAGATCATGTCCGTTGTGCCCCATAGGGGACGAAATCCGCACTGTGATTCCGAGAGGAGCTCCTCGGCCACAGGGAGAAGACGATTGAGGAGAACTCTAGAGACAACTTTCCCAGTGGCTGATAACAGGGAGATTCCTCTGTAGTTGCCGCAGTCGGACTTGTCCCCTTTTTAAAAAAATGGTCACAATCACTGTATCTCTGAGATCTCCCGGCATGCTCTCCTCCCTCCAGATGAGAGAGATGAGGTCATGTTTTCGCGCCAACAGCGCCTCTCCGCCATACTTTAGTGTCTCAGCAGGAATTCCATCCGCACCCATAGCCTTGTTATTCTTGAGCTGTTTTATGGCTTTGCCTACCTCGTGCAATGTTGGGGTTTCACTGAGTTGGTGGCAGGTCGCATGCTGCGGGATGGAGTCTAGAACATTCGAGTCAAAGGCAGAGTCTCGATTGAGGAGATCTTCAAAGTGCTCCTTCCAGCGGGCCCTGACAGCCTCCGTGTCCTTGATGAGTGTTCCCCCATTCTTGGCCAGGAGTGGGATGTGGCCTTTGGACCGTAGGTGGCCTTGACTGCAGTGAAGAATCCTCGCATATCGTGGCTGTCAGCCAGTTGTTGTATCTCCTGTGCTTTTTCCATCCACCACCTGTTCTTTAGATCCCGGGTTTTTTGTTGGACCTGAGCCTTGAGCTGTCTGTAATGTTGTTTTGCAACTCCCGAGTTGGGTTGTTGCTTGAGGCTCAGAAATGCTCTGCGCTTACGATCTATTGATTCTTGGATCTCCTGATCATTTTCATCAAACCAGTCTTGATGTTTTCTGGTTGAGTGACCAAGTGGCTCTTCACAGGCACTGGTTATAGAGGCCTGGAGGGCAGACCAAGTGCTGTGGCCATTCAGCATCTCAGGGTCATCAAGGCACGCCAGATTGGCTGTGAGGCGCTAGCTGTATAGGGCTCTCTTAGCTGGGTCTCTAAGTGCCCTGGCATTAACTTTTTTGCGGAACTGCTTCTGCCGTCCCCTCTGCTTTGGGGCTATGTTGATGTCGATGATGGATCGGATTAGGCGATGGTCCATCCAGCAGTCTTCAGCTCCTGCGGGTGATGCACATTCTTGCGATCCCTGGCTCGGACGATGATATAGTCGAGCAGGTGCCAGTGTTTGTAGCGTGGGTGTTGCCACGATGCCTTGTATTTATCCCTCTGGCGGAACAGGGTGTTGGTGATGAGGAGTTCATGCTCTAGACGTTTTGTCAGGAGTAGGGTACCGCTGGAGTTGGCTTTCCCTACCCCCTCTCTGCCAATCACGCCTCCCCAGAGGACTGTGTCTTTACCGCCCCTGGCATTAAAGTCACCCAAGAGGATCAATTTGTTGCCCGTGGGGACGCGGGACAAGGATGTCTCGAGGTTGGAATAAAATCCCTCTTTAGCCTCATCCGTTGCATTGAGTGTTGGGGCGTACGCACTGATGACTGTGGCGCATTGGTTCCGGGATAGGGTGAATCGGAGAGAAATGAGGCATTCGTTAACGCCATGGAGGGGTCTTTGAGGCGGTCGACCAGTTCATTCTTGACGGCAAAAGCCGACTCCATGAAGGCGGCGTTCTGCCTCTGGTTTCCTTTTCTAGAAGAAGGTGTAACCTCCACCATGTTCCTTCAACTGGCCTTTCCCTGTCTACCGGGTCTCGCTTAGGGCTGCGATGTCAATGTCAAAGCGTCTGAGTTCCCGGGAAACTATGGCGGTGCGGCGTTCCGGCCTGTCGTTGTTGGGATTGTCCATGAGGGTCCTGACGTTCCAGATCCCGACCTTCATACTGACGAAGTGGAAGATGCCTGTGTGTGAGTTCTGTTAACGTGGGGTGGCCGCTGCACTCCGGCAACCACACGGGTTTAGCTGAGCAAGGTCTTGGTCCAGTGGCAAGGGGGTCCAAGGCGACTGGAGACCAGGCACAGCTCGATAAGCCTAATTGCCTACGGCGAAGTGTTGGCCACAAGCTCGACGCCGAGTAGCGCCATTGATGGTAGATGGCCTGAGGCTTGGTTGGGGGGCAGGCATTAGGAAGGTCACTTCCAAAGTTATTTTAAAAGTTAAAAGCTGATGAAGATTCCCAATTTGTTTAAGAAGTTGCTAAGAATTGTTAAAAAGTCTAAGATGTAGTTCAATAATAGGTTATAAAAGTTTCCCCAATTGTTTAAAAGTTAAGATTGATTAAAAGTTTTTTTTAAAAAGAAGAATTAAAAGTCGAATAAAAATTAAAAAGTCAAAGATATGGAT
Organism: Pristiophorus japonicus; assembly: GCF_044704955.1. NCBI lineage: Eukaryota > Metazoa > Chordata > Chondrichthyes > Pristiophoridae > Pristiophorus > Pristiophorus japonicus. The sequence goes on along the minus strand of NC_091977.1, from coordinate 233,473,956 downwards.
CAATAATAGACGTTTAAAAGTATTTTGATTAAAGGTCCAAAATGTAAGTTTTAAAAGTTCTCCTAAACTGTTTAAAAAGTTTAAAAATGGATTAAAAGTTGGTTAGAAGTTTAAGATGTTGGATTGAATGGCAGCTGCTGGTTCAGCACCGGCCCCGGAGTCCTTACGGCCGGTTTGACGTCTGCCCTGAGTCTGCCAGCACAATAAACAGCTGGTGTGCGACCACATGGATAGGTGTGGGCAGGTGTGGAGTCCTTTCAGCCCGGGATTGGTACAGGCCGGTCCCTTCTGCCCGGGGTTGCAGCGGGCCGGTGCAGACAGCCACAGGACTCGAGAGCAGCCAGACACCTCTCTGTAAATTACTGAAACTTTCAACAGCCCTCGAACTGAGCAAAAAATACCTCGAAGTCAGCAGCAGCCAGAAGTAATAATCCTCAAAATAATGTGTTGTATAGGGAGGAATGATTTGAGACACCCTGAGATTCCTGATAAAATGCTACATAAATACAAGTTCTTTCATATCCCCAGAAAACAGAGGCTCTGGTTGACTAAGGAAGTTCAACTCTCCGAGATATCTGCGCTCCTCCAATTCTGGCCTCTTGGTGGCCATGCCTTCAGCTGCCTAGGCCCTCAGCTCTGGAATTTCCTCTCTAAATCTCTCCACCTCTCTACCTCTCTTTTTCGTCTTTTAAGACGCTCCTTAAAACCTACCTCTTTAACAAGCTTTTGATCACCTGTCCCAATATCGTCTTGTGTGGCTCGGTGTTAAATTAAATTTGATAATCGCTCTTGTGAAGTGCCTTGTGATGTTCTAGTACATGAAAGGCGCTGTATAAATGCAAGTTGTTGGTTGTTGATGGTGTTTGAGCAGAAGAATGTTAACCAGAATGGTGGGAAAACTCTTTTCAATTTGAATAGTGCCATGGTGAAAGGTTTAATGGGCTTTGCTAGTCTATTTAGATTCACCCTCTTAATTATACCGTTATCTTTTATGCATGTCCTAACTCGCACCAAGTGCTGCTCACCCATCACCCCCTTTGCTCGCTGACCTACATTGGCTCCCAGTCAAGCGATGCCTCGATTTCAATATTCTCATGCTTGTTTTCAAATCCCTCCAAGGCCTCGCCTCTCCCTATCTCTGTAACCTCCTCCAGCCTCACAACCCCCCCCCCCCCGAGATGTCTGCTCTCCTCTAATTCTGCCCTCCTGAGCATCCCTGATTATAGTCACTCAACCATTGGTGGCTGTGCCTTCTGTTGCCTCGGCCCCAAGCTCTGGAACTCCCAGCCTAAACTTCTCCGCTTCTCTACCTCTCTTTCCTCCATCAAGATGCTCCTTAAAACCTACCTCTTTGACCAAGCTTTTGGTCAGCTGTGCTAATTTCTACTTATGCAGCTCGGTGTCAAATTTTTTCTCATAATACTCCTGTGAAGCAAGCGCCTTGGGACATTTCACTACGTTAACGGCACTATATAAATAGAAGTTATTGTTGTTATTGTTGCGCTGCTTTTCCCTATTTGCAACTTAACCTGCCTTTTTGAATTATTTTACAACCCTTCAACCACTGAAACAAAAACATTCAATACCTTTCCTTTAAATTCATACAACATAGTCTGTCATTGCTTCCTCGAGATTACAGATTTCCTTTCTGTATTAGTATTCACTTGTAATACAGCTACAGTCTCTTTCCTCTTCTCATCAAGCGGCCATCCACTCTATTACCAACAGCCTTAACCCAATGCGCAGGGCTATGAGGGACCATTTTTGTGGCTGCATTGTGACCCCACTATTTTTGGCCAGGACGGAGATGATTGGGTAATTCTCCCGTCAATCACACCTGGAGACCGCGCCACTGTAAGTGAGTGGGATTGATTTTACTCACATAATTTGTATTGAGTAACTATCTTCCACTCACTGCCTTTTGCTGGTTAAGTAATCCTGCATTTATTGGGAGACTTTGCTGTAGTTTCGGTCATGAGTTCTGTTTGCTGTCGTTCACAGTGACTCTTTTTAAATAGACTCTGTAGACTGTTTGCTACAGTGCTCTGCTTAAATAGACTTGGTTTGCTGTTTGCTGTAAAATAGACTGTTTGCTGTAAGTCTTGCCGTAAGTCCCACCCCCTCCTCATTGGCTGACACAGTAGTGTCAATAGACAACATGCATTTTTATAAACTATCTGTTTGCTTTCTGCAGTTTCATTGCAATAAATTATTTTCTTCCTAGTTTCAGATACAAGGACAGAGAGACTACCAAAGAGAGTTATTTTTTGAGAAGTCATTTAATTATAGCACAGCAGATGATTCCCCAGTGGTGTGCTTGGACTTGCAACCAGGCACTAACTATACAGTGAACATCACAGGTTTTACATCGCAACATTCTGCATACATACAATTATCAACAGCAATCATTGGTGAGTAACATACTTAAGTGGCTGAGATGGGTATAATGGTATAATGCTGAGCCTGAACCAGTGTTGATTTACTTGCATTGCCTTTTTCTTTGTTCATTGATAACTTATTATCATGCCTTTGTTACCTCTAGACTCGACTATTCCGATGTTCTCCTGGCCAGCCTAATCCAAAATTCTGCTGCCCTATCCTAATTTGCACCAGGTTCTGTTCACCCATCACCCCATGTGCTTTCTGACCTACATTGGCTCTTGGTCCAGCAATATCTTAATTTTACGATTCCCATCTGTAATGTATTTGCTTCATGGGTTCTTTGCTTAAGAATTCATAGCAACACATTGCTATTAAGAACTAATTGGTTTGTTAACAAAGGTTTAACAATTACACTACACATTACCAGTTCATCCACTAGGCTCACAACTGCATACCTCATTGTGGATGAACTAGACTCAACTAGCTGGGGTTTTATTGAGTCTTGCGAACATCACATGACTGGCTAAGCCACTTACAATGCAACAGCCCCACAAACCTGAGAGCATCCTCACAGGTGCATACATTACACCATCCTTGTTTTCAAATCCCTCCATGGCCTCACTCCTCCCTATCTCTGTAACCTCCTCCAGCTCTATAACCCTCCGAGATCTCTGCGCTCCTCCAATACTGGCCTCTTGCGTATTCCTGATTTTCATCGCTCCACCATTGGTGGCCGTGCCTTCAGTTGCCAAGGCCCTAAGCTCTGGAATTCCCTCCCTAAAACTCTCCACCTCTCTACCTCATACTTCTCCTTTCAGATACTCCTTAAAATCTACCTCTTCCTGTCCTAATATCTCCTTCTGTGGCTCGGTGACAAATTTTGTCTGATAACGCTCTTGCAAAGCAACTTGAAATGATTTATTATTTTAAAGGTGCTATATAAATGCAAGTTGCCGCTGTATTTCTCCATATCCTATGCTTTAGCACAAATGGCTGGCTCGTTCGGAGCTGATAACAAATGTGACGCACGCGGATTTTTGTGTCCATTTTTCGACAGGAAAAGAAACAGAAAACTTTGGAATCTATAACCGAATATTTTTCAGGGGCTGCTCTCATGCTATTGTTGTGACTTTGGCGGGAGTAAGTCAGAAATCCTGTTCGCACACACAGGAGCACTTCCAGAACCAAGGGTCACAGTCTAAGGATAAGGGGTAAGCCATTTAGGATGGAGATGAGGAGAAACTTCTTCACCCAGAGAGTGGTGAACCTGTGGAATTCTCTACCACAGAAAGTTGTTGAGGCCAATTCACTAAATATACTCAAAAAGGAGTTAGATGTAGTCCTTACTACTGGGGGGAATCAAGGGGATGGCGAGAAAGCAGGAATGGGGTGCTGAAGTTGCATGTTCAGCCATGAACTCATTGAATGGCGGTGCAGGCTCAAAGGGCCAAATGGCCTACTCCTGCATCTATTTTCTATGTTTCTATGTTTCCAAGGAAATTCCAGGATTTTGCGATTGTAAGGTGTGAAATGTATTTCACTGATAAAACTTTAAAGATTTTGATAATTTTATTGATTTACTGTTGAGCCTGACTTATCTTATTGAGACTTAAGCATTGTAAAAGGAAGCTTTGTTCCCTGAATACTGAGGGAAGTTATTTCAATTTTGCCTGCAAGCGTTAAGTTTAGAGAAATAGATATGTGTTTCTGCAACCATGTACTTTGAAATGTCTGAGGTAATGACTTTTTAAGGATTGTGCCTGTATTTTTATGAAGGCAGAAAGTGAGGCATATTTACTAATAAATATGCAGATTTTAAAATTGGCAATAAAAATTGACTTTAATAATCCTTTGCGACTGCATAAAGTACAAAAACAATACAAAAGGAAAGCCAAAAATTAATAACCATTCCATGAAAATGTTTATTTCTGTTCTTTAAGAAAAAATAAAATTATTATTGATTATTAACGATTAGGTGAGGAAAAATTGGTCTTTTTTTAAATGCTTTTAATGTTCAAAGCAATAACATTTGCTTGATCTGTGGCCTAATATTTGCACATTAATTCTAGCAAAGAACAGTGAGTTCTACTATCCATTAGTGTTAAGGTCAGTCTCTGTTCATTGCAGGTAATGTGACCCTTCTGCAGTTCGATAATTTGTTTTTATTTCCTAATGTAAACAGTAAAGGTACCCATCAGCTTTTTGTGTTCATGTGTAAATACTAAATATACAGCAAGAGACATGAGTCATGAGTTTGATTATCAAGTAACAGCCACCAAAGGACTCACTTTAGCAGTGGAAGCAAGTTTTCCTCGATTCCGAAGGACTGCCGATGATGATGATATCAAGTAATAGCACTGTGCTTCAACCCTTTAAGTACCTCGGGTTCCTCGGGAGAGCATCAGCAACTAACATTGTCAGGAGTTTCCTTAAAATTTGGAACTCTCTTCTGCAAATGGCAATTTGTGCTAGTCAATTGTTACTTTTAAATCTGAGATTGATGGATTTTTGTTAACCAAAGGTATTAAGGAATATGGGGCAAAGACAGGTAGATGGAGTTGGGTCACAGATCAGCCATGATCTCATTAAATGGCAGAACAGGCTTGAGGGGCTGAATGGCCACCTCCTGTTTTTATGTTCCTAAAATTGAACTGCAATGGGCAAATGGCCTGAAGGGGTGGTGGAAGCAGATTCAATAGTAACTTTCAAAAAATGGAATTGGATAAATACTTGAAGGGGAAAAATTTGCAGGACTGTGGGGAAAGGGCAGGTGGAGTGGGACTAACTGGATAGCTTTTTCAAAGAGCCGGCACAGGCATGATGGGACAAATGGCCTCCTTCTGTGCTGTATGATTCTATGAATGCACTACGCAAGGAGGACCATTATATGGTGTTAGTCTTGGTGCACTCATGACCCTGAGTCAGAAGGTTGTGGATTCAGCCTCCATTGCAGGATTGGAGTGTCAGCTGTGGCTCAGTGTGTAGCACCCTAGCCTCTGAGTCAGAAGGTTGCGGGTTCAAGTCCCACTCCAGGGACTTAAAAGAAAAATCTAGACTGACATGAGGGTGCAGTACTGAGAAAGTGCTGCACTGTCAGAGATCCTGTCTTTTGGATGACACGTTAAGCCAAGGCCACGTCTGCCCTCTCAGGAAGACTTAAAAGATCCTATGGCCCTATTTTCAGATCAGTCATGATCATATTGAATGGCGGAGTATGGCTGCTCCTATTTCTTGTGTTCTTATGACACTTTAGTGGAGTACTGAGGGAGTGCTGCCCTGTCGGAGGTGCTGCCTCTTTGGATGGATGAAAGAGATCACATGATGCTATTCAAAGAAGAACAGGAAGTTCTTGGTCAACATTCATTTCTAAAACAACACTAACCATAAACAGATTAATTGAGGATTCTTCTCATTGTCTTTTCTTGCTGAATGCTGCCCCAATTGTCTGTCATCATCATAGGCCGTCCCTCGAACGAGTTCACAGATGTTTTGATGAAGGACCTGATATTCCAGTCCTGAACTCCAATTGAGGGGGTGGAAGATGCCTGTGCGTGAATTTTTTTTTAACGTGTGGTGACCATTACACATCAGCCACCACACGGGCTTGACTGAGGTAGGCCTTTATCCAGTGGCAAGGGTTAACCAGGACCACTGGAGACCTGTTCTGCTGCACGGACCTAGTGTGCACACACATATTGCAGTGTGGGCAGGCCCATGCTGCCCTGGGCCCTGGGCTCTTCTGGGCCCCGTACCCTCATTTGTCGTACCTCCTCCATGATCTCTCGCCGCTCCTCCGCCATAAACATTCACCGCATCTCGCCACAAACACTCGCTGCTCATCCGCCCCGACCTTCCCACTCCTCTGTACCTGGACCCCACCGATGTTCCTGCCCACGCTCCAAAACGGCGCGGCTCTAAAGCTAAATTAAACAACAACTTGTACAATGGCCAGAGTGACTCACTGCCCTTGCGTGACTGGATAGTCTTTCTGCACATGTGCCAGTTGTTTGAGTTTCCAGCTGGGCTCGTGCACTTGGATTGTCAGTGCTGGAAGTGCCTGGGAGCACAGCAACCGGAGCGGGTGAGGCTACAGGGGAGAGGCCGGTCACAGTCACCAGGGGAAGGGTGGGCAGACTAAATATATGCACATTTGTTCTGCAGTCGTAGTGTATCTGTGCAATTGTCAAAATATAGGCTGCCTCACTACGCTGCACAATCTACATTTTCCGTCCTGGCTACTTTACTGTAACACAACAGAGACTACCCAATGTAAAGCACTTTGGGATGTCCCGAGGATGTGAAAGGTGCTATATGAATACAAACTCTTTTTTTTCATCAGATTGATCGATGTCCTCCTATTGGCAATGCTCCAAAACAGTCACTTTAGAAGAAATCACATCTATTGTTTTAGTTCCAAAATATTCTATTGAGATTGCCTTTAATAGCCACGGAAGCTTTTCTCCCCTAATATGAACAGAAAATGCTGGAAATACTCAGCAGGTCAGGCAGCATCTGAGAGAAACAGAATTAACGTTTCAGGTCGATGGCCTTTCATCAGAACTGGAAGAAGTTAGAGATTTAACAGGTTTTAAGCAACTACAGAGCCAGAGAAAAGAGGTGTGGAGGTGGGAAAGACCAAAAAGGTCTGTGATAGAGTGAAGGGCAGGCGTAATTAAATGACAACAGGGCTGATGGTGCAAGGCAAAATGTGGGTGGTAATTGGACAAATAAAGAAAATTAAAGTGGCTACTTTAATTCTCCATCCCTATGAGGAAAGATTGAGCAGACTAGGCCTATATTTCCTAGAGTTTAGAAGAATGAGAGGTGATTTCATTGAAACATACACAATTTTTAAGGGCTAGCCAGGATAAATTCTGAGAGGATATTTCCCCTGGCTAGGAAGTCTAGAACCAGGAGTCACAGTCTCAAAATAAGAGGTCAGCCATTTAGAACTGAGATGAGGAGAAATTTCTTCACTCAGAGGGTGGTGAATCTTTGGAATTCTCTACCCCAGAGGGCTGTAGAGCCTCGGTCCTTGAGTATATTCAAGGCTGAGATCGATAGATTTTTGGACACTAAGGGAATCAAGGGATATGGGGATAGGGCAGGAAAGTGGAGTTGAGGTAGAAGATCAGCCATGATCTTACTGAATGGGGGAGCAGGCTCAAATGGCCTACTCCTGCTCCTAATTCTTATGTTCTTATCCCACTCCCAGCCTGACCTGCTGAGTGTACCCAGCAGTTTCTGTTGTTATTTCAGATTGCCAGCATCTGCAGTATCTTGCTTTTGTTTAAGCTCTTTACCTGCCTATTTCTTTCCCTTTTAACATAACCAAGTAACTCTATATGAGCTGTGCAGTGTGCTTTTAAAATGTTTTTCTCCATTTTAGACCCTCCAGTGCCTGATGTACAAGTTGTAGTTGTAGAGCAAATGCTGCCACCGCTCATCCTCCGTAGAGTAGAAAATAAGAATGGACCTATTAGGTAAGTGCGTCAGATATATAAAAACAACACTGAGACAAATGTTTTAATTTCCAATATTTCAGCCGTGGCTCAGTGGGTAGCACTCTCTTGTCTCTGAATCAGAAGCTTGTGGGCACAAGTTCCATTCCAGGGACTGAGCACAAAATCTAGGCTGACACTCCAGCGCAGTGCTGAGGTGTGTTGCACTGTCGCAGGTGATGTCTTTCAGATGAGACATTAAACCAAAGCCCTCCCTGTCTGCTCTCTCAGATGGATGTAAAAGATTCCTTGGCACTATTCGAAGACAAGCAAGGGAGTTGTCCCCGGTGTCCTGGCCAATATTTCTCCCTTATTCAACATCACTAAAACAGATTATCTGGTCATTATCACATTACTGTTTGTGGGACCTTGCAGTGTGCAAATTGAGTGCCCTGTTTCCCTACATTACAATAGTGACTACACTCCAAAAGTAATTCATTGATTGTAAAGCGCTTTGGGTTGTCCTGAGGTTGTGAAAGGCGCTATATAAATGCAAGTCTCTTGCTCACTCTCACTCTCTGATTGGACACATGTGACTCACCATGTGTCATCATCATCACATAGACTCTTTAATTGTGTCCTTCTACATTTTAAGACAATAATTACAAAGTTACATTTTTAAAATGTCTTCAAATAATAATGGGTACAGCAAGAGATTAGTTATTGTTTGGGTTCACTAAGACACCAACATTTTTTTACTGCCCCGATACCTTTCATGCAAAACTGTGGTTAGAACATAAGAACATAAGAAATAGGAGCAGGAGGAGCCATTTGGCCCCTCAAGCCTGCTCCGCCATTCAATAAGATCATGGCTGATCTGATCATGGACTCAGCTCCACTTCCCTGCCCAGTCCCCATAACCTCTTATTCCCTTATCGGTTAAGAAACTGTTTATCTCTGTCTTAAATTTATTCAATATTCCAGCTTCCACAGCTCTCTGAGGCAACGAATTGCACAGATTTACAACCCTCTGAGGGAAAAAATTCCTCCTCATCTCAATTTTAAATTGGCGGCCCCTTATTCTAAGATCATGCCCTCTAGTTCTAGTCTCCCCCATCAGTGGAAACATCCTCTCTGCATCCACCTTGTCAAGCCCCCTCATAATCTTATACGTTTCGATAAGATCACCTCTCATTCTTCTGAATTCCAACGAGTAGAGGCCCAACCTACTCAACTTTTACTCATGTCAACCCCCTCATCTCCGGAATCAACCTAGTGAACCTTCTCTGAACTGCCTCCAAAGCAAGTTCTCGGAGAGCAAATCATGCTACGCTCTCAGGTACGGTAACATAGTTGCAGTCCATCTGGAGGGCTTCAGAATAAAAATAATACCATAAAGTATTCTTATTTTTATTTCTTGTGCCCCTTGATCATTTCTTTTGTCCAAAAACTAGCCAGTTGCCAGTACCTGCACCGTCTCTATGGGCTGTCTGTTCTGCACATTCACCGCCCTCTGTATGAACTCTAAACTCTGTTCATCTTCCCCCGGATTACAGAGCGTGTGGCGATGTCAAACAGTTTACTGGAGCTCAGCTTATCCATCACCCCTAAGAGTCCTGAAAAATTCAATCTCCGGCAATAGTTTAGTCAGTTGAGGGTACGATAGCATAGGGGTATTGTTACTGGACTAGTAATCCAGAGACGTGAGTTCAAATCGCATCACGGCAGCTGGGGAATTTAAATTCAATTAAATAAATCTGGAATTTTTTTAAAAAGCTAGTATCAGTAATGGTGACCATGAAACTACCGAAGAAACTGGTTCACTAATGTACTTTAGGGAAGGAAATCTGCTGCCCTTACCTGGTCTGGCCTATATGTGACACTAGACCCACAGCAATGTGGTTGACAACTGCCCTCTGGAATGGCCTAGCAAGTCACTCAGTTGTATCAGACAGCTCACCACCACCTTCTCAAGGGCAAATAGGGATAGGCAGTAAATGCTGGCCCTGCCGGTGACACTCACATCCCATGAACAAATAAAAATAAAGCAACGCTCTTTGCAGCAAATGTAGCTGTCACTCCCAGGAGCTCTGTGCTTCCCCTGGAGTCTAGACACGCAGTGTCCTGTATTCCTGAGGCGGATCCTAACCGTAGGAGGAATGCGGAGATGCTGAGAGTGGGAACTGCTGGTCAATCCAGCCTGTGGACAATGATCGCACAGCTTGAGACTTTCTTAAATTTCTCGCAAACAATAACAACAACTTGCATTTATACAGCGCCTTTGACGTCATGAAACATCCCCAAGGTGCTTCACAACAGCGTTTATTAAACAAAATTTGACACCGAGCCACATAAAGAGATATTAGGACAGTTGTCCAAAAGCTTGGTCAAAAAGGTAGGCTTTAAGGAAGGTCTGAAAGCAGGAGAGAGAGAGGTAGAGAGGCGGAGACGTTTAGGGAGGGAAGGTGACGTTCCTTTATTGATGCTGGGTCAAAATCCTGGAACTCCCTTCCTAACAGCACTGTGGGAGTACCTTCACCACACAGACTGCAGCGGTTCAAGAAAGTGACTCACCATCACCTTCTCAAGGCAATTAGGGATGGGCAATAAATGCTGGCTTTGCCAGCGACGCCCACATCCCGTGAATGAAAACAAAAAAAAGGCACGGCCGCCAATGGTGGAGCGAAGAAAATCAGGGACGCGCAAGAGGTCAGAATTGGAGGAGCACTGAGATAATAATTATTGTTTGTAAGGAGCCAGTAAGTGTTTGTTACAACGACCATGATTTTTTTTCTCTCCTGTCACAGCGTTTGATCAATGACTCATTTTTGATTAATTTATTTCTCCCTCTTTAGTTTTTATCAGGTGCTTGTTTTGCCATTGCATTTGCAACACTCGTTCGATTGCAATTCCCAAAACATGAGAAGTTTCTTTGGCCACGAAAGAGGCAAGGAAGCATATGTCACGGCAGAATTCATGGCAATGGATGTTGAGGATTCGATGCAATTTTCTGTCGGAGACCGGCTGTACTACAGAGAGTATTATAACGCTGCTTTAGAAACTGGCAAGAACTATTCCTTTCTGCTAAAAGCTATTAGTGAATGGAACTATGTAAGTTGATCTTTTACATAACATTTCTTAAATTTGTTTGAAAATGAAATATTGTTGTCGTGCAAAATTAGGTTTGTAGAAAAAGTATATTTTACATTTTCAGGTCAGGGTTCCCCAGACTAGTTGACAATCTGGCCCAGAGAGGTCACGGGGTTAATGCTGCTATGAGATGGTTGGTGTGGGAAATGGGGAAATTCAATGTTGCTCTTCTGATATTAGGGTTAAAGCACATTGGTAGGACAAGGCAGAGGGAGCTGTACCCTGAGGAAGAAGTTGTCATAAGAACATAAGAAATAAGAACAGTGGTAGGCCATTCGACCCCTCAAGCCCGCTCCGCCATTCAATAAGTTCATAGGTTATCTTCTACCTGAACTCCACTTTACCGCACTATTCCCATACCCCATGATTCTCTTAGTCTTGAATATTCTCACATTCTACACTACATAAACTAGAGGTGATCCAAAACTCAGCTGCTCGTGTTCTAACTCGCACCCATTTCTGCTCATCCATCGCTCCTGTGCTCGTTGACCTACTTTTAAGCAACGCCTTGATTTCAAAATTCTCATCCTTATTTTCAAATCCCTCCATGGCCTTGCCCCTCCCTATCTCTGTAATCTCCTCCAGTCCCACAACCCCCCGAGATGTCTGCGCTCCTCTAATTCTGCCCTCTTGAGCATCCCTGATTATAATCGCTCAACCATTGATGGCCGTGCCTTCTGTTGCCTAGGCCCCAAACTCTGGAACTCCCTGTCCAAACCTCTCCGCCTCTCTACCTCTCTTTCCTCCTTCAAGACGCTCTTTAAAACCTACCTTTTTGACTAAGCTTTTGGTCACCTGCGATAATTTCTACTTATGTGGTTCGGTGTCAAATTTTTAAATCTTATAATACCTCTGTGAAGCGCCTTGGCTTCATTTCATTAAAGGTGCTATCTAAATACAAGTTTTTGTTGTTGTTGTTGAATATACTCGACGACCGAGCATCCACAGCAAGCTCCCACAAACAGCAATGAGATAATGACTTGATCATCAGTTTTAAGTGTTAGTTGAGGGATAAATATTGGCCAGGGCACTGGGGAGAACTCCCCTGCTCTTCGAAGTAGTGCCTTGGGACCTTTTACATCCATCTGAGATGGTGATAATGTCCAGATAATCTGTTTTAGTAATGTTGGTTGAGGGATAAATATACAATCTCTCTTTAGTTATGCATAATTTGGAAAATGATCTATTCCCTTATGTTGACTTCTGTTGCGTGATTCACTAAAAAATTTTTTAGAAGAGTGGGAGAAAAGGTAGAAATTGAACAGTCAAATCAATTTGCTTTGCTTGATCAATACTCCAGCAGTCCACTAGGTGGAGCACTCACTCCATCAACAGCAGAGAATGGTGATGATTGGATACTCATAACAGCTTTTATCTATCTTAAAGAAAAAGGGAAGCCTAAGAGAAGTACTCCCATTGCCAAAGTGCTCCTTGTCTGAATATTTTTGTTTCTGAAGTCTTTTTAAGTGCTCACAATTCACACGTATTTATCTAGGTTCCTCTTAAATGCATCCATGCTATTCACCTCCATCACTCCCTGTGATAGCGACTTCCACATTCTAACTGCTCTCTGGGTAAAGATTTATTAGTGACTATCTTATAATTATGGTTTCTAGTTTTGGTCTTTTTCCTACATCTACTCTATCAAACGCTTTCATAATTTTTAAAGACCTCTATTAGGTCACCCCTCAGCCTTCTCTTTCTAGCGAAAAGAGCCCCAACCTGTTCAATCTTTCCTGATAGTTAAAATTTATTGCCTGTTTCTAGTTGCCCTGAGAGGATGGTGGTAGTGGACTTTCTCGAGGCACTGGGAACACTTTGATACAACTTAATGGCTTGCTAGATCACTTCAGAGGGCAGTTAAGAGTCAACCATATTGGTGTGGGGACTGTAGTCACATATAGGCCCAGACCGGGTAAGGCTGCCAGGTTTCCTTCCCTAACGGATACGCACCAGAAACTGGGCTGAGAACACCCCAGGATTCAAGACTTCTGTGGATGGCAAAGAGGAAGGACTCTCATCCCATCAGTCGGGGCTGAATTCAAGTCTGGTCTCCTCATACTCTTAAAAACACAAATGACTAATGTACATATACATTAGAAACATTGATATAGGGATATCGGAATGTACAGGGCCAGAATAGACCATTGCAATCCATCTGATAGGGCTTCAGAATAAAAATAATACCAAACAGTATTATTTTTATTTCTTGTGCCGCTCAATCATTTCTTTTGTCCAAAAACTAGCCAGGCTGCCAGTACCTGCACTGCCTCTGTGTGTTGTCTGTTCCGCACATTCACCACCCTCTGTGTGACGCAATTAACTCTAAACTCTAGAGCGTGTGGTGATGTCAAACAGTTTATTGGAGCTCAGCTTATCCATTACCTTGAAGAGTCCTGAAAAATTCAATCTCCGGCAATAATTTAGTCAGTCGGGGTACGGTAGCATAGGGGTATTGTTACTGGACTAGTAATCCAGAGGCCTGGACTAATAATCTGGAAGCGCGAGTTCAAATCCCACCACGGCAGCTGGGGAATTTAAGTTCAGTTAATTAAATAAATATGGAATTTAAAAAAAAGCTAGTAACAGTAATGGTGACCATGAAACTATTGGATTGTCAGGAAAAACCCAACTGGTTCTTTAGGGAAGGAAATCTGTCTCCCTTACTTGGTCTGGTCTATGTGTGAGTCCAGACTCACAGCATTGTGGTTGACTCTTAATTGCTCTCTGAAATGGCCCAGCAAGCCACTCCGTTGCACCAAACCACTACAACAAAGTCAGCACTGTGGGGGAACCTTCACCACACGAACTGCAGCGGTTCAAGAAGGCGGCTCACCACCACCTTCTCAAGGGCAATTCGGGATGGGAAATAAATGCTGGCCTTCCAAGTGACGCCCACATCCCGTGAGCGAATAATTTAAAAAAAGTCACACTCGTGTGCCTTTCCTCCTTTGTTGTAAAGCACTCAGAAGATTTTGTGCTGTGAGAAGCGCTCTATAAATGCAAGTTGTGAAATAAACTCCATATTTGTGCTGGCATAAAATTGTCCTCCATGTATTTATAAAACGGTAACTGCATTTGACAGTAAAGAGCCTTAACAGATCCCCTTCAATCACTGACACAGTTGCTTGAGTTTTTTGTTTCTTTAATCTAAGTCTGCTTGCTTCAAAAGCATCTGCATCTCATCAGGAACCCTTCTATATATAGCTTGAATATTTCCTCCTAGGCAGATCTATTTTTGTTGTTGCTGGTCAGAGGTTATTGACTTTAGTCTGTTTTCTGAATGCAAGCTTGCCATTTTGGGAAGTGAAGTCACAATTTAAAGTGAGTGTTTCTGTTTTTTTTAGGTGAAGAAACAGTCATGTGTGACTCTGGCGCAGTTAAAAGGTGAGATGAATTATATTGTATGTCATTAAATGATTGCCCCAGTATAGCAGCCTTTACAACTAGTCTCCATTCTAGCCAACAATACAATAGTCACTGCATTTTGTGCGGCCGTGTAACCCAGGCGATAGCCAATCGGCAGCCTGTATTACATCTCGCCCGAATTGACGTCAATGGAAATAAAAATGGGGAGAGATGTAAAATGGGGTTGCATCCACGCTATCTCCTGTTTATATACTATCGCACAAAGTCAAAGTCGACCCCGTGGTTGAAGCACTTTGAGAGTTTTCAGTGTGAATGTGAGTTTTCTCCTTCAATGTTTCTGAGACTTTGAGTTACTATAGTTTAAATATAACAAAGTACAAAAGGCTAGATAATCCAGTCGCCCACTTTTGGTACATTTTGTAGATATGTTCATTTTCAGGCCCAGAATACATCTTTTCTAATTGCACGGTAAGTATGTGCACCAGGATTATCAAAGGGAAGATGGAAACAGTGGAGGGGTGGAAGTGGGGGGCAGATGGGGGGTGGGGGATGGGGGGGACTGGTGTGTGTTTGATGTGTCTCCACATCAAAGTATTACTTTGTCATTTTTTTTTTATTGTTGGTGCAATTTTCTCCCCTCCTGAAGATGTTTTTTTATCCTGAATATGATTCAACAGAACCAGGTGCCCTTCAGTGTACACATCCAAGCCTATGTGTTTCAGACTCTTCACTCCTGAACACCAGTCCATAGACTGTGTTTACACAAAGTGCTTATCTACATGCATAGCAGGTGTGTGTCCTTGACAGGGGCAGCCAAAGTCTCGCTGAAAATAAAGACTTGATCAGTAAAGCAGCAGGTTCAACCTATGTGCAGACTGTCGAGAAACTCTTGGCTTGCCTTGAGTTACTCTGTTGCAGGGTATTGCTCCCGGGTGTGGCTCAACCTCCTCACAGAGGACTAGTGGACACTCAGCAGAATTAAACCATACATATGATTAACAGGTACCACGAGACCAACCGACCAACCTGGTCTGGCTGCCGTTCCTGTCCAACATCGCCCCTCCTGACCTCAGGCGACAGTTCGCCTTGAAAAATCTGCTCGCTAATGTGCAAGACTGTTTAACGACGTGTTTAATCCACTGAGCCACCATCTTAGCTTAAGGGTAACGTGGAGTGGTTGAGGCGAACAGCATAGATGCATTTAAGGGGGAGCTAGATAAACACATGACGGAGAAAGGAATAGGTGGATATTCTGACAGTTAGATGAAGTAGGGGTGGGAGGGGGGGGAAGCATGGATCAGTTGGGCTAAATGGCCCGTTTCTCTGCTGTATATTCTGTATAAGGCACCCCGATTGGACAGTTCCTGTAGGGAACTGAGATGTCACCTCCAGATGGCGTACTAGGTGCCAAGAACTAGCTTCAGACATAACCAGTGTCTATTTAGTGACCGATCCAACAGTTCAGCCCCTGGTTTTGACCTGTTGTGTGTAAAGCTCAATCACTTCAGGTGTGGAATGATCAGATGTGCTGCAAATGATTATAAATGGGGCCTTTGTGACTCCTCCCTTTGTTGCTGTGGCCAGTTAGAGGATGTTGACCACATCCTTGCAGGCTGCCCTCCTTGGCAATGCCTGTCTGATTCCCTAATGGACTTTACATAAAAGATCCCACAGCCACAATTTCGAAGACGATCAGGGGAGTTTTCCCTGGTGTCCTGGGCCAATATTTATCCCTCAACCAACATCAGTGTAATCGATTATCTGGTCGTTATTACAAGGATGTTTATGGGAGCTTGCTGTGTGCAAATTGGCTGCCGCGTTTCCTACATTACAACAGTGACTACACTCCAAAAGTACTTCATTGGCTGCAAAGCGCTTTGGGACGTCCTGAGTACTTATATAAATACAAGTCTGTCTTTTTTATTCCTTACACAATGCCCTTCACTGAGCTACTGAAAGGTTAGGGCA
This sequence comes from Pristiophorus japonicus, assembly GCF_044704955.1. Taxonomy (NCBI): domain Eukaryota; kingdom Metazoa; phylum Chordata; class Chondrichthyes; family Pristiophoridae; genus Pristiophorus; species Pristiophorus japonicus. The sequence goes on along the minus strand of NC_091977.1, from coordinate 233,457,646 downwards.
CTTAGACTAACACGTTTGATTTGATGGTCTAAGTTAATGCAGTTGCAATAAAAAATATATTTAATAATTCATTCTACAACTGACTGCACATATCTTTAGAGGGGAATTGCAAAATCTATTCTGAACAGTGCGAGTGCTGTCAGTTATATCATAAGATTGATTTTCATGAAATACGAAGTCATTAAAATGACCAGGAGCTTTTCCCCTTAACTTTCTTGTTCCAGTCTTAATAACAACAGCAACTTGAATTTATACAGCACCTTTACCATAATAAAACATCCCAAGGTGCTTCACAGGAGCAAACTAAATTTGACACTGAGCCACATCAGGAGATTGTAGGACAGGTGACCCAAAAACTTGGACTAAGAGGTAGGTTTTAAGCAGCGTCTTAAACGAGGAGAGAGATAGAGGGGCGGAGAGGTTTAGGGAGGGAATTCTAGAGCTTAGGGCCCTGGCAGCTGAAGGCACGGCCACCAATGGTGGAGTGATGAAAATCGAGGATGTGAAGAGGCCAGAATCGGACGAGCATAGACATCTCGGAGGATTGCAGGGCTGGAGGAGGTAAGAGAGATAGGTGGCGGACTTTTAACCTAAAAAAATGGGTGGGTTTGGAGCGTGAGGGAAGTAAAATTGTTAAAAATAGGAATCCCGACCCGAATCCACCTCCAACTTGCCCACGGAGGCGGGATGGGGGCAGATAACCAATCCACTCCCAGGAGTTCGGAGGTCAATTTAAATATTTTAATGAGGCTGGAACATAAGAACATAAGAAACAAGAGCAGGAGTAGGCCATACGGCCCCTCGAGCCTGCTCCGCCATTTAATACGATCATGGCTGATCTAATCATGGACTCAGCTCCACTCCCCTGCCTGCTCTCCATAACCCCTTATTTCCTTATCAGTTAAGAAACTGTCTATCTTTGTCTTAAATTTATTCAATGTCCCAGCTTCCACAGGTCTCTGAGGCAGCAAATTCCACAGATTTACAACCCTCTGAGAGAAGAAATTCCTCCTCATCTCAGTTTTAAATGGGCAGCTCCTTATTCTAAGATTATGCCCTCTAGTTCTAGTCTCCCCCATCAGTGGAAACATCCTCTCTGCATCCACCTTGTCAAGCCTCCTCATAATCTTATACGTTTCGATAAGATCATCTCTCATTCTTCTGAATTCCAATGAGTAGAGGCCCAACCTACTCAACCTTTCCTCATAAGTCAACCCCCTCATCTCTGGAACCAACCTAGTGAACCTTTTCTGAACTGCCTCCAAAGCAAGTATATCCTTTCATAAATATGGAAACCAAAACTGTACCCAGTATTCCAGGTGTGGCCTTACCAATACCCTGTATAACTGTAGCAAGACTTCTCTGCTTCTATACTCCATCCTCTTTGCAATAAAGGCCAAGATTCCATTGGCCTTCCTGATCACTTGCTGTACCTGTATACTAACCTTTTGTGTTTCATGCACAAGTATCCCCAGGTCCTGCTGTACTGCAGCACTTTGCAATTTTTCTCCATTTAAATAATAACTTGCTCTTTGATTTTTTTCTGCCAAAGTGCATGACCTCACACTTTCCAACATCATACTCCATCTGCCAAATTTTTGCCCATTCACTTAGCCTATCTTATGTCCTTTTGCAGATTTTGTGTGTCCTCCTCACACATTGCTTTTTCTCCCATCTTTGTATCATCAGCAAACTTGGCTACATTACACTCAGTCCTTTCTTCCAAGTTGTTAATATAGATTGTAAATAGTTGGGGTCCCAGCACTGATCCCTGCGGCACCCCACTAGTTACTGATTGCCAACCCAAGAATTATCCCGACTCTCTGTTTTCTATTCATTAGCCAATCCTCTACCCATGCTAATATATTACCCCCAACCCCATGAACTTTTATCTTGTGCAGGCGCTTCTTTAACCACCATTTTGTTTTCAACTGTAGCTGGTCATGCTTTACACACCTCATAAAACCCAGCAGTTACAGCGAAGCGAGGACTGCTGCATCCAGGAGGTCAGTGCCTGTATACCTACCTGCTGGATCCAGGATCATTATCTAACCCAACTAGAGAGCCCATCACGAGACCTCCGGATTCCAAGGTCTTCCTTCTCTCCCCACAGACCCTCCGGAGGCCCCAAAATTCCTCCCCTCTCCCCTCACCCTTGATCCTCCAGAGGCTGGCACCATTCCCCACCGTCCCCTACACGATCCCTCCCTCCCTCCCTCCTCTCTGCAGCCTAGTGCCACAGGCCTACCTGCTCGGAGCCAGTCAGCCTGTCCATCTGGCTGGCTATGGGTGGGAATCAGAGGTTTGAATTGCAAACCAGGCCCTGCTGTTAAAAGTCAGCAGGGCCTGTGAAAAACCTGTTCTCTTGAGTTCCCGCCCGCATCGGAGCCTCCCTGCCCCCAATTCGCCTTCCCCGATGAAAATCCAACCCCGGGAGTGGGCGAGGCCCTGGAGGAATTTGAAAACAAGAATGAGCGTTTTAAAATCAAAGCGTTGTCAGACCGGGAGCCAATGTAGGCCAGCGAGCACAGGGGTACAGGCAGCAGAGTTTTGGATGAGCTCAGTTTACGGAGGGTGCAAGGTGGGTGGCTAGCCAGGAGAGCATTGGAATAGCTGACAAGCATGCTTAATCATGCCGGGGAAGATTGTGACGATTAGTTGATCCTTTAATAGTTTAAAAGTGCCCATTTCCTGTCTGTAAGCATTACAACCCCACCAACAATGAAAGCAAAATTGGAACTACTCATTTATTTGAGTCCTTATCATGCCTGCCGATCATATTCACATGATATGATGCTGTTGAAAGGATGTGCTGCAGTATGCCTAGGAATGCAATTCATCAAGTTAGTGGGCATGTTTTTACCGTATCCTGGAGATTATTGTTGGCAGTGAATATTTTACTGCCTTCGTCTCAGCTAATTAGCGATGAGCCCATTAATTTAATTTTGTGACGGATGCATTGTGACTTTGAAATTATGAGTGAAGGGGGAAGAATGAAGATTGTAGCAAATGGTAAAGTGCAGGCTGAGCCACGGGGGACATGGCGAGTATCAATACGTTGGCAGAACACCGTTGAATAACTCAAGTAATGAATGTATTGCTCCGAGGAAGATACAGTCATCGCATTGGACGTCAATCTGTCTGTCCCTTCCCCCCAACCACCTAAAACAAAAAACCTACAGCTCTGCCTTCTCCAACCTTCACCAATAACAGGAAGAGACTGAACAAGGAGCTGAAGTTATTACAATCTGGAATGCACTACCTGAAAGGGCAGTGGAAGCAGATTCAAGCATAGCTTTCAAAAGGGAGTTGGATAAATAGGAAAAATGTGCAGGCCTATGGGGGGAAAGAGCAGGGGGAGTGGGACTAACTGGACAGCTCTTTCACATAGCAGGCACAGGCACGATGGGCCGAATGGCCTCATTGTATGATTTTAACAAGCACCATTTGCAGCGTTCCAATACTCTTTATTTCCATGTTTACATATTGAATGTGAAATCCTTTCCCTACTGTGTCTACTCTTGCTATAACTAAGTGCTGGTCACATTCCACTTCCTATTGTTGCATTTCTTTCCTGGTGTGACCACTGTAACAGGAGGTGGGGCATGGGCTAGTAGCTGACATAGGGTGCTGGCTCCTGGCGTCACGGTGGCTCTAAATGCATTCATGCTTAGTACCTAGGGGTCCCGCCTCAGACTAACGGCTCCACCTTGAGTGGTGGTGGTGGTGGCGGCGGAGTGGATGTAGGGTGGACAAGAGAGCAGCCTTCGAGGCTCTCGAGCTCCGCATTAATCGGTGGGATCGGGGAGATGGACTTGGTGGGATGGCAGTACGGGTTGGAGTTAATGCAGCAGCTACCAGCGAGGTCCCAGTCTTGACCCTGGTTACATCCGAATCACCAGCTGATCAGCGTGAGAGCTGATGCAACGGCATCGACCACACTCCCGAAGCCTGGGATCAATTCTCTTACTGAATTGTCCCAGCCAGTACATAGAAAAAGAATAAGAAAGACTTGCATTTATACAGCGCCTTTCACGATCGCGGGACGTCCCAAAGTGCTTCACAGCCAATCAAGAACTTTTTAAAGTGTAGTCACCGTTGTAATGTAGGAAACGCGGTAGCCAACTTGCACACAGCAAGATCAGCCAAGGTTCTGCTCCTGATCGCTATTCGGTGGCCCTGGCTAGAAGTGCACGTGTTTAGATGTTAACTGAGAACAGGACTAAGGATGGCTCCCATAAAAAGAAAGAAAAACTTACATTTATATAGTGCCTTTCACGACGATTGGATGTCTCACTGCGCTTTACAGCCAATGAAGTACTTTTGGAGTATAATGTGGGAAATGCGGCAGACAATTTGCACACAGCAAGCTCCCACAAACAGCAATGTGATAATGATCAGATAAACTGTTTTTGTTATGATGATTAAGGGATAAATATTGGCTAGGACACCGGGGATAACTCCCCTGCTGTTCTTCAAAATAGTGCCATGGGATCTTTGATATCCACCAGAGAGAGAGAGCAAACGGGGCCTCGGTTTAACATCTCATCTGACAGCATCTCCAATGGTGCAACACGCCCTCAGCACTGCACTGGGAATGTTAGCCTGGATTTTTGTGCTCAAGTCCCTGGAGTGGGACTTGAACCCACAACCTTCTGACTCAGAGGCAAGTGTGCTACCCACTGAGCCACAGCTGAACAGGCTCGAGGGGCTGAATGGCCTGCTTCTGTTCCTATGTGCATGCGCGCTGAAACAGCGTCAGTAGGCTATTCAGCCACCCACTCGAACTACCAATTTGACTGATGCCTTGCCGCTCCGAAAGTAAATTGAAGATAACGCTCTCAGTCACATCACCACCACCATCTCCAAGTTCCCCTCCAAGTCACATACCATCCTGACTTGGAAATATATCGCCGTTCCTTCATTGTCGCTGGGTCCTGGAACTCCCTCCCTAACAGTACCTTCACCACATGGACTGCAGCGGTTCAAGAAGATGGCTTACCACCATCTTCTCAAGGGCATTTCGGATAGGCAATAAATGCTGGCCTTGCCAGCGATGCCCACATCCATGAACAAATAAAAGAACAACTTCCAACTGCTGCCACTGGGAGAGTCCTGATACAGGAATGTGCTGCTCTGCTCTTATTAAGTCTGACTAAATGAAATATTTTTGGCTCCATTCTAACTATAGTGCATTGGTTGGATTGTTTTACAAGATTGATTTCTGAAACTTAAAGCTGTGGTTCCTGTTTACATTTAAGAAGAGCAGCGTCGATTTACCAGAATGAAACCCGGACTCCAAGGGTCAAATTACGAAGAGAGATTGCACAAACTTCTGTTGTATTCCCTGGAATTTAGAAGATTCAGGGGTGATTTGGTCGAAGTTTTCAAGATATTAAGGGGAACAGAGAGGGTAGACGGAGAGAAACAATTTCCGCTGGTTGGGGAGTCTAGGACTAGGAGACATAGTCTAAAAATTAGAGCCAGACCTTTCAGAAGTGAAGTTAGGAAACACTTCTACACAGAAAGGCTGGTGGAAGTTTGGAACTCACTTCTGCAAACAGAAATTGATGCTTGGTCAGTTGTTAATTTTAAATCTGAGATCGATAGATTTTTGTTAACCAAAGGTATTAAGGGACAAAGAGGGGCAAAGACGGGTTTATGGAGTGAGGTCACAGATCAGCCATGATCTCACTGAATGGTGGAACAGGCTCGAATGGGCTAAGTGGCCTCCTCCTGTCCCTGTGTTCCTCCTGTCCCTACGTTTAACCTAAACCCACCCTCGGTTTCTGTCACCTATAAACTGAAACCTGACCTGTACAAAGTTGACCTTGCAGGTCTCCAAAACCTAACCTTGTGTAGGTTTACAGTGTGCAATATATATTCTAACAAATATTTTTAATCATGCGGGTGGGACAAGGTCAGGTGATTCACTGGTGCTTATTTGCTTCATTGCTTGTCACTAAATTGGAAGACTTTCAATTTGTTTACAGAAATTATTCTGTTGTTTAGGTTCATCACACAACGTGCGGATTCTAATTTTTTTAGGACTGGCTTCTGTGGGAACAGTTGGATTTCTTCTATTTCTCTGCTACTCTTTAGCATGGTATGTATGGTCTTTACACCAGAACCAAGGTCACTGTTCACCTTTGTTGCAGATTTTGTCCCTGCCTCAACTGCTGAAACCCTCATCCATGCTGTAGTTAACTCCAGTCTTGACTATTCCAATGTTCTCCTGGCTGGCTTCCATTCTTCCATCCTCCATAATCTTGAGCTCATCCAAAACTCTGTTGTCCGTATCTTAACTTGCACCAAGTCCTGTTCACCCATCACCCCTGTGCTCGCTAACCTACATTGGCTCTCTTGATTTAAAAATTCTCATTTTTCAAATCCCTCCTTGGCCTCATCCCTCCCTATCTTTGTAACCTCCTCCAGCCCTACAACAATCTGAAATCTCTGCGCTCCTCCAATTCTGCGTTTCCCTGATTTCCTTCGCTCCACCATTGGCAACTGTGCCTTCAGCTGCCTAGGCCTTAAGCTCGAGAATTCTCTCCCTACATCTCACTGCCTTTAAGACACTCCTTAAGACATACCTCTTTAATCAAGCTTTTGGACACCTGCCCTAATATCCCCTTATGTAGCTCAGTGTCAAATTTCATTTGATAATACTCCTGTGAGGTGCTTTGGGATGTTTTACTTTGTTAAAGCTGCTTTATGTTAGGTCTGTAATGCACTTATAAATAACCATTTTGTACTCAAACTGTAGTGACCTTGGTCCTTTATTCGTAACTCCAGAGTGAGGCACAAGCATGGTGGGCAGCCTTTTATACTGGGCCCTGCACACCTATGCAGGTGACCCTCAGGTCTCCCACCGCAGTGCCCTCTGGTGGACAGCCTCTGCCACAGGGGCAGGAAACCCCGGTCTCCACTCGTTGCACCCTCTAGTGGTGCCAGCATAGTATATACACAGTGTAAACCTTATTTAAAGTACATCAGGTAACAAGTCTCCATCTTATGCAATTATACAGTGACTACACAGAGAGTATATCTATAGTCTGCATATATAACACTATATAAATGCAAGTTGTTGTTGTTTTGCTGTGCTTCCTTGTTCCTGAGAGAGGGTTGGCTATGGATTTGGATAATCGTCTCTCAAATCCCCAAGGTATTCCATGACCTAGCAGACCCTGTGACGAAGAGGGAAATTGAGTGTGCTGCTCCCTTGTCCCGGCACATTCAGGTCTTGAGCCAGTTGCTGGGGAGACATGTGATGGCAACTCTTCTGCTCTGATTGTTGCCTTCACCTGTGAAGAGGTTCCTGGTCTCAGCTCTCCCTTCTCCTGTTATGTATGTAATAACTCGATAGACTGAATACTGTAAACTAACACAGGTACAAACCTGGCTCTGCTTTATTCGGGCCCAAAGTGATTACATTACATGATGGCTTGCCTTTTATACCTGGGCCGCACACACGTGCGTACAGCCCAATGACCTCCGACAGTGGGGCCACCTAGTGGCTGGTAACCCCAAGCATATATAAATGACAATATCCCCCTTTAAGATATTAGTAACAGTCTTTTTACAAATTGAAATGCTCCGGGGCTTTTCGTTCCCGAGTTGATCGTCTCAGTTCAACGCCTTGGGTGAGCGTTCTGAGTCTGTTATGACTGGGGGCTGGGTAGCCGATCTGATGGGAGTGGCAATGACCATGTCAGGGATTGAAAGTCCAGATTCATTGATGACAGCGGAGTCCTCTGATGACTGAGGGTAGGTTGGTTGGTCACTGATTGTGTCTTCCTCACACTGTTCTGGTTCATCCGTGTGCCGCAGCTTTATCTGATCAACATGTTTCCTGCATGTTTGCCCATTCTTGAGCTTGATGGTAAACATTCTGTTACCCTCCTTGGCCGTAACAGTACTGGTGATCCACTTGGGACCTTGACCATAATTTAGTACATACACAGGATCATTAACAGAAATGTCGCGTGACACAGCAGCGCGATCATGATACCACTGCTGACTTTGACGTCTGTATTCAATATGATCGTTCAAGTCAGGGTGGACAAGGGAGAGCTTGGTCTTGAGACCTCTCTTCATCAATAGTTCAGCAGGGGGGGACCCCGGTAAGCGTGTGGGGTCCTGTCCTGTAACTAAGCAATATGCGTAATAAGCGAGTCTGCAGTGAATCTTGAGTTACATGTTTCATACTCTGCTTGATGGTTTGAACAGCACGCTCTGCTTGACCATTAGATACGGGCTTGAATGGTGCTGACCTCACATGTTTGATACCATTGAGTTTCATGAACTCTTGAAATTCCATACTGGTGAAGCAAGATCCGTTGTCGCTTACAACGATGTCAGGTAGACCATGAGTGGCAAACATGACACAAAGGTTCTCAATGGCAGCTGTGGATGTACTGGATGACATGATTATACACTCTATCCACTTGGAATATGCATCCATCACAACTAAAAACATCTTTCCCAGGAAGGGACCTGCAAAGTCTATGTGAATCCTGGACCATGGTTTAGATGGCCACGACCACAGACTCAGCGGCGATTCCACTAGTGCTTTACTTAGCTGCATGCAAGTGTTGCACTGATACACACATGATTCCAGATCAGAGTCAATTCCAGGCCACCATACGTGAGACCTGGCAATGGCTTTCATCATGATAATACCTGGATGAGTGCTATGTAGATCATGTACAAATTTCTCTCTGCCTTTCTTAGGCACAACAACACGATTACCCCACAGCAAACAATCTGACTGAATGGATAGTTCGTCTTTGCGACGGGTTGTAAGGTTTGGTCTCATCACCCATTTGCTTGGGTATGGCAGACCAATCATGACTAAGTACACTACGTTTCACAACCGATAATATCGGGTCCTGGCTGGTCCAGGTCTTAACTTGTTGAGCCGTGACAGGGGTTCCATCAGTTTCAAAAGCATCCATAACTAACAGTAGGTCTGTAGGTTGTGGCGTCTCCACCTATGGTTTGGGCAATGGCAGATAGCTCAGTGCATCGGCACAATTCTCGGTGCCAGGTCTATGGCGAATGACATAATCATAGGCAGATAATGTCAGCACCCACCTCTGGATGTGGGTCGATGCATTGGTATTGATACCTTTGTTTTCCAAAAACAATTAAATGAGTGGCTTGTGATCTGTTTCCAGTTCAAACCGAAGACCAAACAGGCACTGATGTATCTTTTTAACCCCATACACACAGGCTAATGCTTCTTTTTCTACCATGCTGTAGGCTCTTTCCGCCTTTGACAAACTTTTAGAAGCATACGCAACAGGTTGTAGCCTACCTGACTCATTAGCTTGTTGGAACACGCAACCAACTCCATATGACGAAGCATTACAGGCCAATACTAGATGCTTACACCGATCATAATGTACCAGCAGCTTGTTAGAGCAAAGCAGATTAATAACTTTCTCAAAAGCTCTGTCTTTATGATGGACAGGTCTTGCATCCGAGTCCACGTGGATCTGCACCTTGGCTCCCGTGAATTTGACGATGCCTGGTTCAAACAGAGAGGGGAACTTGCTCATCACTTGAGCACATGGAGTATTATCCTCTGACGACAACGCTTTGATATCGTTCCAATTCCATTTGATTTTTTCGAGCCAATTCCTGCTGAACAGCGTTGGACCATTGCCTGATACAATCCATAACGTTAAATCATGAACCGCACCATCATACAACACCTTGACTACTGCACTGCCAAACACCGTTATGAGTTAGAAACATAGAAACATAGAAAATAGGTGCAGGAGTAGGCCATTCGGCCCTTCGAGCCTGCACCGCCATTCAATGAGTTCATGGCTGAACATTCAACTTCAGTACCCCATTCCTGCTTTCTCACCATATCCCTTGATCCCCCTAGTAGTAAGGACGACATACAACTCCTTTTTGAATATATTTAGTGAATTGGCCTCAACAACTTTCTGTGGTAGAGAATTCCACAGGTTCACCACTCTCTGGGTGAAGAAGTTTCTCCTCATCTCGGTCCTAAATGGCTTACCCCTTATCCTTAGACAGTGCCCCTGGTTCTGGACTTCCGCAACATTGGGAACATTCTTCCTGCATCTAACCTGTCTAAACCCGTCAGAATTTTAAACTTTTCTATGAGATCCCCTCTCATTCTTCTGAACTCCAGTGAATACAAGCTCAGTTGATCCAGTCTTTCTTGATATGTCAATCCCGCCATCCCGGGAATCAGTCTGGTGAACCTTCTTTAGTGTACCTACACAACTTGGTATTGACTGGACTCAGCTTAGGCCTCCCAGCCTTAGTATCCCACAGCTTGTCGAATGTTCTCTGGCTCATTATTGATTGACTCGCACCCGTGTCCAATTCCATCGGTACCGGCACACTGTTAAGTTTCACATTAATCATTATTGGTTGGCTCTTTGTTAGAAACAAATACAATCCATACACTTCCACCTCTGGCATCTCGGATTGCATACCCGGACCTGCGCTATACTGGTCATCATCCTCCACGTGGTGTGTTGCAGCACGCTTGCTCAGTTGTGGACACATGTGCTGGAGATGCCCCTGTCTCAAACAGCCTTTACAAATGTACTGTTTAAATCGACACTGATGAGACTGATGATTGCCCCCACTACGTCAACACGGTGAAATCGGATTCATTCCCATTGGCGGACATTGAGCAGCCACTGGTTTCGCATACGTAGTCGAGTAGGACCTGCCATTTGTAGCTCTATCAAACAACGATACAATCTTGTTTACAGTACTTGCTGAGTTCCGATTTTCTGATGAATCTGCTTTAAGTGTTTGTCCGTTGTCATGCATGACTGGGCAATCGTGATAGCCTTGCTCAGTAGCTTACGCAGAATCACCTTGTGGTTGATGCTGATTACAAAGAAGTCCCGCAGCATGTCTCCCAACGTATTTTTTAACTTACAAGGTCCAGCTAGATTTCTTAGGTCGGCAACGAATTCTGACACATCCTGGCCCTCAGAACAAATGTGCTTGTAGAATCGATATGTGAGATGATGCCTTCTTCTGGTTTGAGATGGTCATGTACCAGAGCACACAATTTCTCATAGTCCTTGTCCGTTAGACTTGCAGGTGAGAGAAGATTCTTTGAATCCATAGATTTTCGGACTGCAAACCGTGAGGAAGACCGCCCTGCGCCTAACTGCGTCAGTGGGTTTCTCCATTTTGTTTGCCACGAAGTACTGGCCCAGGCCAGCTACAAAATCTGTCCAGTCCTCTCCCTCCACGAATCTCTCCAGAATTCCAATTATGCTAATTTTTGCATACAAAGGTTCTTAAGTTACCTCGTCGCCAAATGTTATGTATATAATAACTCGATAGACTGAATACTGTAAACTAACACAGGTACAAACCTGCCTCTGCTTTATTAAGGCCCAACGGTGATTACATTACATGACGGCTTGCCTTTTATACATGGGCTGCACACACGTGCGTACAGCCCAATAACCTCCGACAGTCACGTCACATGGTGGCTAGTAACCCCAAGCATACATACATGACACCTCTCACCCCAGGAATCACTGCCATAACTCAGGGATCTAACCATGCCCTTGCTGCTACAGTACTGTGAACTGGTGCTCCTGCACCCTGCAAAGGTAAGATATTTCAATAATCGATGGTACTGTCGGGCATCAAGGGTGAACCAGGCCCCAACCTCACACTCAACACCTGGGTTGCAAACCCTCCAGGATTGGCCTGGAGCATCCAGGAATTGAAGATTAATCTCCAGGGCACTGCCGCGAGCAACACCCGGGAGAAAAATCACAGGGGCATTAAATAAATAGGTTTTTTTTCATGAGTCAAGAATAGAAACATAGAAACATAGAAAATAGGTGCAGGAGTAGGCCATTCGGCCCTTCGAGCCTGCACCACCATTCAATAAGATCATGGCTGATCATTCACCTCAGTACCCCTTTCCTGCTTTCTCTCCATACCCCTTGATCCCTTTAGCCGTAAGGGCCATATCTAACGCCCCCTTGAATATATCCAATGAACTGGCATCAACAACACTCTGTGGTAGGGAATTTCATGGGTTAACAACTCTCTGAGTGAAGAAGTTTCTCCTCATCTCAGTCCTAAATGGCTTACCCCTTATCCTTAGGCTGTGTCCCCTGGTTCTGGACTTCCCTAACATCGGGAACATTCTTCCTGCATCTAACCTGTCCAGTCCCGTCAGAATTTTATATGTTTTTATGAGATCCCTCTCATCCTTATAAACTCCAGTGAATAAAGGCCCAGTTGATCCAGTCTCTCCTCATATGTCAGTCCAGCCATCCCGGGAATCAGTCTGGCTGCACTCCCTCAATAGCAAGAACGCCGTTCCTCAGATTAGGAGACCAAAACAGAACACAATATTCCAGGTGAGGCCTCACCAAGGCCCTGTACAATTGCAGTAAGACCTCCCTGCTCCTATACTAAAACCCCTAGCTATGAAAGCCAACATACCATTTGCCTTGTTCACCGCGTGCTGTACCTGCATGCCAACTTTCAATGACTGATGTACCATGACACCCAGGTCTCATTGCACCTCCCCTTTTCCTAATCTGCCGCCATTCAGATAATATTCTGCCTTCGTGTTTTTTGCCACCAAAGTGGATAACTTCACATTTATCCACATTATACTGCATCTGCCATGCATTTGCCCACTCACCTAACCTGTCCAAGTCACCCTGCAGCCTCTTAACGTCCTCCTCACAGCTTACACCGCCACCCAGTTTAGTGTCATCTGCAAATTTGGAGACATTACACTCAATTCCTTCATCCAAATCATTAATCTATATTGTAAATAGCTGGGGTCCCAGCACTGAGCCCTGCGGCACCCCACTAGTCACTGCCTGCCATTCTGAAAAGGACCCGTTTATCCCGACTCTCTGCTTCCTGTCTGCCAACCAGTTCTCTACTAGTTACATCCTCAAAAATTCCAGAAGATTTGTCAAGCATGATTTCCCTTTCATAACTCCATGTTGACTTGGACCGATCCTGTCACTGCTTTCCAAATGCGCTGTTATTTCATCTTTAATAATTGATTCCAACATTTTCCCCACTACTGATGTCAAGCTAACTGGTCTATAATTACCTGTTTTCTCTCTCCCTCCTTTTTTAAAAAGCGGTGTTACATTAGCTACCCTCCAGTCCATAGGAACTGATCCAAAGTCGATAGACTGTTGGAAAATGATCACCAATGCATCCACTATTTCTAGGGCTACTTCCTTAAGTACTCTGGGATGCAGACTATCAGACCCAGGGGATTTATTGGCCTTCAATCCCATCAATTTCCCTAACACAATTTCCCGCCTAATAAAGATATCCTTCAGTTCCTCCTTCTCACTAGACTCTCGGTCCCCTAGTACTTCCGGAAGGTTATTTATGTCTTCCTTCATGAAGACAGAACCAAAGTATTTGTTCAACTGGTCTGCCATTTCTTTGTTCCCCAATAAAAAACCATCCCTAGTACACTCCAGGAAATCCTCCTCTGCCATATTGCTACCAGTTTGGTACCAATCATCCAATTGGGTAGTGAAGAGTCTGTTCACTTTCCTATTGGCCGTGGGAATGCGGGGCGGGGCAAGGATGGACGTGTCGGGCGACCAATGGCGGGAGTGTGGGGGTTTGGGCGTTTGGAAACAGGAGGTCATGTGATGAAATCTCCAGGAATTCATCCAACTAAAGTTGGCAACCCTTCCAACACCCAAATTTCTGTTTGCCAAGTTTGGATTATAGTTGCTGTTTGGCATGTTTTGGGACTGATTTTACTAATGATGTCATAAGAACATAAGAAATAGAAGCAGGAGTAGGCCCTGTTGTCGAACTTCATACCATTATTTTTGTTTAGTAACTCAATGCTGAAGGAGAATACCCAAAGGCAGGTTTCCACAGCGAGCAGAACGCAAGCAACCGTTTGCAATGCCTGCTTTTGCTTTTACATATATCCTGAACCTGGGGAATGTGTAATTTTGCAAGTGTTTCCCCTATACTTCCCCAAATAAAGAAAAATGAACATAAATAGGTAGGGGGAAGATTTTAGTTCTGGCAAGGTTTGTTTTACCATGAGATAAATAAATACATAAAGAGCAAGAGGATAACTAACAAAAGAGTCGGTCCTATAAGAGACCAAAAAGGTAACCTGTGTGTGGAAGCAGAAGATGTGGGTATAGTTCTTAATGGAGAACTTTTTTCACCCAAAGAGTGGTGGGTATCTGGAACTCACTGCTGAAAGGGTGGTAGAGACAGAAACCTTCATCGCATTTAAAAAGTACTTGGATATGCACTTCAAGTGCCGTAACCTACAAGGGTACAGACCAAGAGCTTGAAAGTGGGATTAGGCAAGATAGCTCTTTTTCAGCCAGCACAGACACGATGGGCCGAATGGTCTCCTTCTGTGCTGCAAATCTCTATAATTCTAAGTTATGGTCTATGTGGAGAAGCATTATTTTTGCAACTCTTTACTTTTTTATATCATCCTAAAATGATGACTCCCAATTTGTTTATAAAAAACACATCGTAAATCTCCAATCATCTCACACTTATAGCTTGAGGCCCAATTTCACATGGTGTGCTGATAGAATCTACAATTGTTATCGAGTCACTGACAGGATCTGAACAAAGAACATATTTTGAAATTTTTCAAGAGAACTCATGCTTATTCAGCAATTTAACATTTCAATGGTAGGGTGCATGTGTTCTAGCAATAACTGACGTGAAGAATTATTACATCAAATTTACAGCCTAGTAACAGGCCTTTCGATCCAACTGGTCCATGCTCCACACGAGCCTCTTCCCACCCCTCTTCATCGCACCCTATCAGCATATCTCTCTATTCCTTTCTCCCTCATGTGTTTATCTAGCTTAACCTTAAATGCATCTATGCTATTCGTCTCAACCACTTCCTGGTGTTAGTGAGTTCCACTTTTTAACCACTCTCTGGATAAATAAGTTTCTCCTGAGTTCCTTATTGAATTTATTCGTGATTATTTTATATTTATGGCCTCTAGTTTTAGTTTCCCCCACAAGTGGAAACATCTTCTCTATGTCTACCCTCTTCACAGTTTTAAAGACTTCTATTAGGTCATCACTCAGCCTTCTCTTTTCTAGTGAAAAAAGCCTCAGTCTGTTTTCAGGTTCCAGATAGGATCTCTCAGTTCTGGTATCATCCTGTAAATCATTCTTGCACCTTCTCCAGTGCCTCTATATCCGTTTTGTAATATGGAAACCAGAACTGAGCACAGTATTCCAAGTGTGGTCTCACCAAGCTTCGATACGAGTTTAACATAACTTCATATGGTTACTCTTTATATGGCCTGAGTCTGCTGGGTGTTTCAACCACTGGACCTATCGCAGGAGAAGCTGATTTTGTCCTCACACCTGCACACACGCGCACACACTCTTTCAGCAGGGATCCCTTAAGAGTGATCAAGAAGAACCCCAGGCTAATTTCCCCCCTTCCGCCCGCCCAGGGGGATATTGAGACCAGATATAGCACCCACACTCACAACCCATCTGAGATAAACTATCTCAGCAAGGAGTGGACCTGGGGGTCTTTCTGCTCCATGTTCCACCACATAACACGATCATTATTCAGCTACCATGAGAGCCTCCCACTGACATAGTTAACAAAAGCACATTGTAGCAGACTTGTGAAGGTTGTTATTTTTGGAAAATTAAACTAGCTCTTGACGACAGACTGTATAACTCCCGGCTGCATTGTACATTCCAGCATATCTTAGTGGTTTCCTTTTCTGTGAGTTACCTTCTCTCCTTTCCAAAACATCCCTCCGAACCTCTGTGGACAGCTGACCTTCCTAATTCCTGTCCCCCAACCAAGCCTCGGGCCATCTACCATCAATGGTGCTACTCCGTGCCGAGCTTGTGGCCAACATCTCGCCGTAGGCAATTAGGCTCATACAGCAGTGCCTGGTCTCCAGTCGCCTCGGACCCCCTTACCACTGGACCAAGACCTTGCTCAGCTAAGCCCGTGTGGTTGCCGGTGTGCAACGGCCACCCCACGTTAAAAGAACTCACGCACAGGCATCTTCCACTTCGTTAATATGAAGTTCGGGACTTGGAACGTCAGGACCCTCATGGACAATTCCAACAGCTACAGGCCGGAACGCTGCACTGCCATAGTTGCCTGGGAACTTAGTCATTTTGACATTGACATCGCCGCCCTAAGCGAGACCCGGCGGGCAGGGGAAGGCCAGCTCAAGGAACATGGTGGAGGTTACACCTTTTTCTGGAAAGGAAAACCAGAGGAAGAACGCCGCCTTCATGGAGTCGGCTTCGCCGTCAAAAATGGACTGGTCGACCGCCTCAAAGACTCCCCCTGTGGGGTTAACAAACCGCCTCATGACTCTTCGTCTTACCCTATCCCAGAACCAATGTGCCACAGTCATCAGTGCGTACGCCCCAACACTCGATGCAACGGATGAGACTAAAAAGGGTTTTTATTCCAACCTCGAGACATCTCTGTCCCGCGTCCCCACAGGCGACAAATTGATCCTCCTAGGTGACTTTAATGCCAGGGTTGTCAAAGACACAGTCCTCTGGGGAGGCGTGATTGGCAGAGAGGGGGTAGGGAAAGCCAACTCCAGCGGTACCCTACTCCTAACAAAATGTCTAGAGCATGAACTCCTCATCACCAACACCCTGTTCCGCCAGAGGGACAAATACAAGGCATCGTGGCAACACCCTCGCTCCAAACACTGGCACCTGCTCGACTATGTCATCGTCCGAGCCAGGGATCGCAAGGACGAGCCAGGGATCGCAAGGATGTACGCATCACCCGCGCCATGACAGGAGCTGATGACTGCTGGACGGACCATCGCCTAATCCAATCCATCATCAATATAAACATAGCCCCAAAGCGGAGGGGACAGCAGAAGCAGTGCCGCAAAAAAGTTAATGCCGGGGCACTGAAAGACCCAGCTAAGAGAGCCCTATACAGCTAGCGCCTCACAGCTAACCTGGCGTGCCTTGATGACCCTGAGATGCTGAATGCCCACAGCGTTTGGTCTGCCCTCCAGGTCTCCATAACCAGTGCCTGTGAAGAGATACTTGGTTACTCAACCAGAAAACACCAGGACTGGTTTGATGAAAATGATGAAGAGATCCAAGAACTAATAAATCATAAGCGCAGAGCATTTCTGAGTCTCAAACAACAACCCAACTCGGGAGATGCAAAGCAACGTTACAGACGGCTCAAGGCTGAGGTCCAACAAAAAAACGGGGACCTAAAGAACAGGTGGTGGATGGAGAAAGCACAGGAGATACAACAACTGGCCGACAGCCACGATATGTGAGGATTCTTCATTGCAGTCAAGGCCACCTCTGGTCCAAACTCCCAAGGCCCCACCCCATTCCTGACCAAGAACAGGGAAACACTCATCAAGGACACCGAGGCTGTCAGGGCCCGCTGGAAGGAGCACTTTGAAGAGCTCCTCAATCGAGACTCTGCCTTTGACTCGAGTGTTCTCGACTCCATCCCGCAGCATGCTACCCTCCACCACCTCAGTGAAACCCCAACGCTGCATGAGGTAGGCAAAGCCATAAAACAGCTCAAGAATAACAAGGCTACGGGTGCGGATGGAATTCCTGCTGAGGCGCTAAAGTATGGCGGAGAGGCGCTGTTGGTGCAGATACATGACCTCACCTCTCTCATTTGGAGGGAGGAGAGCATGCCGGGAGATCTCAGAGATACAGTGATCGTGACCATCTTTAAAAAGGGGGACAAGTCCAACTGCGGCAACTACAGGGGAATCTCCCTGCTATCAGCCACTGGGAAGGTTGTTGCTAGAGTTCTCCTCAATCATCTTCTCCCTGTGGCCGAGGAGCTCCTCCCGGAATCACAGTGCGGATTTCGTCCCAGCCCTTATACATGGCTTTTTTCGATCTTACAAAGGCCTTTGACACTGTCAACCGTGAGGGCTTATGGAGCGTCCTCCTCCGTTTTGGATGCCCCCAAAAGTTTGTCAACATCCTTCGCCTGCTTCACGACAACATGCAGGCCATGATCCTTACCAGCGGTTCCATTACAGACCCAATCCATGTCCGGACCGGGGTCAAACAGGGCTGCGTCATCGTTCCAACCCTCTTCTCAATCTTCCTCGCCGCCATGCTCCACCTCACTGTCGACAAGCTCCCCGCTGGAGTGGAACTAAACTACAGAACCAGTGGGAAACTGTTTAACCTACATCGCCTCCAGGCCAGGTTCAAGATCACTCCAACCTCTGTTGTTGAGCTGCAGTACACGGACGATGCCTGCTTCTGCGCACATTCTGAGGCTGAACTTCAGGATATAGTCAACGTATTCACTGAGGCATATGAAAGCATGGACCTTAACATTCGTAAGAGAAAGGTCCTCCACCAGCCTGTCCTTGCCGCACAGCACTGCCCCCCAGTCATCAAGATTCACGGCGCGGCCCTCGACATCGTGGACCACTTCCCATACCTCGGGAGCCTCTATCAACAAAGGCAGACATTGATGCGGAGATTCAACACAACCTCCAGTGCACCGGTGCAGCCTTTGGCCGCCTGAGGAAAAGAGTGTTTGAAGACCAGGCCCTCAAATCTACCACGAAGCTCATGGTCTACAGGGCTGTAGTAATACTCGCCCTCCTGTATGGATCAGAGGCATGGATGATGTACAGAAGACACCTCAAGTCGCTGGAGATATATCACCAACGATGTCTCCGCAAGATCCTGCAAATCACCTGGGAGGACAGGCGCACCAACATCAGTGTTCTCAACCAGGCTAACATCCCCAGCATTGAAGCACTGACCACACTCGATGAGGAGCTCCTTCATGGCAAAGAGCCAAAGGTGAGCAATGGAAATGTTACAAAGACACCCTCAAAGCCTCCCTGGTAAAGTGCGACATTACCACTGACACCTGGAAGTCCCTGGCCGAAGACTGCCCTAGGTGGAGACAGTGCATCCGGGAGGGCGTTGTGCTCTTTGAATCTCAACGCCGCGAGCGTGAAGAGATCAGGCGCAGGCAGTGGAAGGAGCGTGCGGCAAATCAGTCCCACCCTCCCTTCCCCCGACGAATGTCTGTCCCACCTGAAACAGGGTCTGTGGCTCTCGTATTGGACTGTTCAGCCACCAAAGGACTCACTTTAGGAGTGGAAGCAAGTCTTCCTCGATTCCGAGGGACTGCCCATGATGATGATGATGGATGATGTCCATGGTTTTATTGTAGCAGCCACCATGAACAATTAGCAATAAAATATAATACCGAAAATGGTGCGGTTATTGATTATTTTAGATAAGACTAGTGACCTAGCACATTAGTCAAGGGGTTCTCCATCATAATTGCCACATAATGAATTTCTGATCTTGTCAATGCCTCTAGGGATGGGGCAACAACAATAGATGCAATCCCTAGTGACGGATCCAAGGGTGGTGTGGACAGATGCCTTGGCGCCTGGTCTACATGAGCACTTGGGGCCCATAAAATGGAGAAGGAGATAGGAAATAACTTCATTTTTCTTTTTGATCCTTTTCTTTCAGGAGCTTCAAGATGAGGTGACAGCTGCCGAGAACGGTGCTGACAATTACATGTAAGTTGGAAAATAAAAAGCGTTTCCTTGTTTAAAAGGGGGCATTCTACACTCTTGTGTGGTATTTCAATCATCCTGTGTGTGACGACTCCTTGTTGAGATCAGTAATATATGTTACAAAACATGTACCGTAAGACAAGTTCAGATTACTTTATAGAATGTATCAGCTGCGGCTCAGTGGGTTCAAGTCCAGAGACTTGAGCACAAAAATCTAGGCTGACACTCCAGTGCAGTACTGATGGAACGCTGCACTGTCAGAGGTGCTGTCTTTCGGGTGAGATGTTAAACTGAGGCACCGTCTGCTCTTTCAACTGGGCGTAAAAGATCACTTGACACTATTTCAAAGCAGAACAGGGGAGTTATCCCCGGGGTCCTGGCCAATGTTTATCCCTCAATCAACATTACTGTAAAACTACAGATTATCTGGTCACATTGCTTTCGTGGGACTGTGCTGTGCACAAAATGGCTACCGCATTTCATATATTATAACAGTGACCACACTTCAAAAATACTTAATTGGCTGTAAAGAGCTTTGGGGCATGCTGAGGTTGAGAAATGTCCTATAGAAATGCAAATCTTTTTTTTATAGTTCCTCAAAACTTGTAAACTATCTTAATAGCTCATTTATAACTGGTGAGCCTCTCAATTGGAGTCGTCATCTTTGTGCCTTAGCTTTAGCTCCCATGATTCCGCTGCTGCTCAAGTTTTAGTGTTCAGCCTTGGGAATAGCATTGATGCATTTCAGGGGAAACTAAATAAACATGTGAAGGAGAAAGGAATAGAAGTGGATGTTGATAGGGTGAGATGAAATAAGGTACGGAGAGGCTGGTGTGGAGCATAAACACCGGCACAGACCCATTGGGCCCAATGGCCTGTTTCTGTGCTGGAAAATTTTATGTAATGTAATTCTGTGCATAAGAACATAAGAAATAGGAGCAGGAGCATTCGGCCCCTCGAGCCTGCTCCGTCATTCAATAAGATCATGGCTGATCTACCTCAATTCCACTTTCCCGCACTATCCCCATATCCCTTGACTCCCTTAATATCCAAAAATCTATCGATCTCTGTCTTAAATATACTCAAAGACGGAGCCTTCACAGCCCTCTGGGGTAGAGAATGCCAAAGATTCACCACCCTCTGAGTGAAGAAATTTCTCCTCATGATCCTAAATGGTCGACCCCTTATTCTGAGACTGTGACCCTTGGTTCTAGACTCCTTAGCCAGAGGAAACAACCTCCCTGCATCTACCCTGTCAAGAATTTTGTATGTTTCAATGAGATCACCTCTCATTCTTCTAAACTCTACAGGCCGAATCTACTCAATCTCTCCTCATAGGACAATCCCCCATCCCAGGAATCAATCTGATGAACCTTTGTTGCACTCCCTCTATGGCAAGTATATCCTTCCTTAGGTAAGGAGACCAAAACTGTACACAATACTCCAGGTGTGGTCTCACCAGGGCCCTATATAATTGCAGTAATACGTCTTTATTCTTATATTCAAATCCTCTTGTAATAAAGGCCAACATACCATTTGTTTTGTTAATTGCTTGCTGTACCTGCATGTTAACTTTCAGTGATTCGTGTACAAGGACACCCAGGTCCCTCTGAACACCAACATTTCTCAATCTTTCACCATTTAAAAAATACTCTGCTTTTATATATTTCCTACCAAAGTGGATAACTTCACATTTCTCCACATTAAATTCCATTTGTCATGTTCTTGCCCACTCACTTAGACTGTCTATATCCCCTTAAAGCCTTTTTGCATCCTCCTCACAACTTACATTCCCACCTAGCTTTGTATCATCAGCAAACTTGGATACATTACACTTGGTCCCCTCATCCAAATCATTGATATAGATTGTGAATAGCTGGGGCCGCAGCACCAATCCTTGTGGCACCCCACTAGTTACAGCCCGAAAATAACCCGTTTATTCCTATTCTCTGTTTTCTGTCCATTGACCAATCCTCAATCCATGCTAGTATATTACCCCCAATCCCATGAGCTCTAATTTTGTTCAATAACCTTTTGTGTGGCACCTTATTGAATGCCTTCTGAAAGTCCAAATATATTACATCCAATGGTTCCCAAGGCATTGGAAAGATGAAGGATGTGGAAAACTGTACATTTGGATGTGCAAATTAGTCTGAATTTTTATCTGAAGTTTACTTAATTTTTTAAACAGATAAATAAACGAAGATCCATTGTCCAACTGGCTATTCAGCAAATTTCACCAAATTCCAGAAGTTTCTTAATGAATAAAAACAAAAGCAAATCGCCTGGATATCAAACCTTAAAGTATGCTTGTACCTTACACAAGATAACATCAAATATGTTTTTCTTATCCACTGTGATTGTAAAACTCTTATTTATTTGTATAATATGATAAGATGTTTCTAAATAAAATTTAATTCACTCGAGGGACTTGAGCACAAAATCTAGGCTGACACTTCAGTACAGTACTGAGGGAGTGCCGCACTGTCAGAGGTGGCATCTTTTGGATGAGACCGAGGCCCCATCTGCTCTTTCAGCTGGAGTTAAAAGATCCCATGGCACTAAGAGCAGGGGGGTTATCCCCAGTGTCCTGGCCAATATTTATCTCTCAACCAAGTAAAAACAGATTATTTGGTCATTATCTCATTGCTGTTTGTGGGACCTTACTGTGCGCAAATTGGCAGCTGTGATTCCTACATTACAACAGTGACTACACTTCAAAAAGTATTTAATTGGGTATAAAGCGCTTTGGGACATACTGTGAAAGGCGCTATATAAATGCAAGCTCTTTATTCTTTAAATTTGTATAAGTGATTACCATTAGTGTTCAAAAGCTAAATACTGCAGATGTTGGAAATCTGAAATAAAAACAGAAAATGCTGGAAATACTCAGCAGGTCAGGCAGCATCAGTGGAGAGAGAAACAGAGATAACATTTCAGGTCGATGACCTTTCGTCAGAACTGGTAAAAGTTAGAGGTGTAACAAATTTTTAAGCAAGGGCAGGGAAAGGGGAGGGGAGGAAAGGAAAGAACAAAAGGGAAGGCCTGTGATTGGGTGGAAGGCAGGAGTGATTAAATGACAAAAGGGTCGATGGTGCGAGGTAAAAGGAGGTGGTAATGGGACAAGTAAAGAAACAAAAGGTCCCACAGCTACCTGAACCATACTTCCTCCCACTTTGCTTCCTGTAAGGCATTCTCCCAGTTTCTCCCTTTCCGTCACATCTGGTCTGACTATGCTAGTGCTTCCAATATATCTTCCTTTGTCCTCAACCAAGGATTCCCCTCTACCATGGTTGGCGTCGCCCTCGACTGTGTCTGTTCCATTTCCTGAACATTCAATGGATCATACTCCGCCATTTCCGCCACCTTCAGCATGATCCCATCACTCTCCTCTCTCCTTTCAGCATTCCGAAGGGACTGCTCCCTCCACGACAACCAGGTCCATTCCTCAATCACCTCCAGTACCCCCTCCCCTCCCCACAGCACATTCCCGTGCAAGCGCAGGAGATGCAACACCTGCCCTTTTACCTCCTCCCTTCCCTCTGTCCAAGGCCCCAAACACTCCTTTTGGGTGAAGCAGTGATTTACTTGTACCTCTTGCAATTTAGTATACTGAATTTGCTGCTCACAATGTGGTCTCCTCTACATTGGGGAGACCAAATGCAGATTGGGTGACCGCTTTGCAGAACACCTCCGTTCAGTCCATAAGCGTGACCCTGAGCATCCGGTCGCCTGTCACTTTAATTCCCCGCTCCACTCCCACTCTGACCTTTCTGTCCTCGGCCTCCTATACTGTTCCAATGAAGCTCAACATAAGCTCGAGGAACAGTCTTTCGATTAGGCTTTTTACAGCCTTCTGGACTCAACATCGAGCTCAACAATTTCAGACCATAACCTTTGCCCTTATTTTTTCACATGGCAGCTGTTGATAATTCTGCCATTGCTATTTACATCATTAGCGTTTACCTGTTCTATCGGGTCTTTGGCCCTGAAAAGCCTTGATCCCGCTCCTCCCCTATAACACCAGCAGAGTGAGACTTCTGTGTACTTGTAGAGCATTCCCATAAAAGAGATACACTCCCAAAATCCAGCCCCTGCCCTCCCCAATTCTGGCCGAATCCGGTTGAAACATGACCAACTTTCAGGGCCTTTCTCTCAATCCATTTCAAGTGATCTTTAACTAGGATGTTACTCGGGTGATGTTGACAGTTTTGTCTGGTTTATAGAGAATTTCCTCACTGTTCATTATATGTTATGCTGAACCTTTATAAAACACTGGTTAGGCTTCAGCTGGAGTCTTGTGGCCAATTCTGGGAACCACACTTTAGAAAGGATTAGAGGCGGGTGCAGAGGAGATTTTCTGGAATGATACAAGAATGAGGGAATTTAGTTATTTGGAGAGAATAGGAAAGCTGGGGTTTTTCTCCTCAGAGCAGAGATGGTTAAGGGGAAAATTGATAGAGGTGTTCAAAATCATGAATAATTTTGATAGAGTATATAAGGAGAAATTGTTTCCAGTAGCAAGAAGGGTCAGTAACCAGAGGGCACAGATTTAAGGTGATTGGCAAAAGAACCAGAGACAACATGAGGGAACATTTTTTTACACAGCGAGTGTGGTGGAAGCAGAGTCAACAATAACCTTCAAAAGAGTTGGATAAATACTTGAAGGGAAAACAATGACAGGGCTGTGGGGAAAGAGCAGGGGAGTGGGAGTAATTGTATAGCTCTATCAAAGAGCCGGCACAGGCACGATGGGCCGAATGGCCTCCTTCAGTGCTGTATCAGTCTATGATTCTAAATCAAGCCATTACCATAAGATTCTAATATTTCGCGCATTTGTTAATATATTGGATGCATGATAGTGAGAAGTTGAATACTACAAGCTTGTACCTGATGGGATCACTCGATCAGATTTGTGAGTGGGTTATGAGTTGAATGCAAAATTGTCGAGCCACATATTCTAATGATATCATGCAGATACCAACATCTTGTTCAAAACATTTTTTTATCATGGTTACTCTCTTCTGCAGTACTATAATGCGTACTGAAACATCAAAACATTTTGAAGTGTTATATACTTATAACCACACCTCCAAATGAGTATAAATCGGCCTTTTCCCTGACACATTTGGGTAATAATTCAAAGTATGCATTGACAGGAATCCAGATCATGTACAGTCAAGTCAACTAAATTGCTGATTATGACACAAATGCTCATTAAAGGTACATCATTGTTCACCAGACGACTGAAACTCCAAACTGAACTAAAAGCAACAAACTTCCACACCCAGGATGCCAGCAGACTTTGGATCTTTTCAATGGCGCAAAGTTCCATTGCATGGTGCCTCAAGCAAGGTGGTCCCTGAACAGCAGGAAGTGGATTTGTGCTATTCGTTTCCAGATAGAGCGCATAGGTGAGGTGCTGGCCTGCGGAGAGAAAGAAAGGAAAGATAACCCATAGGCAGCATCGCACCAGATCACGCCTGTGCAACTCCCACCAGCCATTTCCAGGACTGCATTGGCCGAAATCTGAGAGGGTTTCCCCACTGGTCCTCACAACATCTCTCCGCACCCCCCCCACCCCGCACCCCCCCCCACTCATCCCCCCACCCCGCGCCCGACCTGCTCAGCCTTATCTCTCCTTTTAAAGCCCTTGTTCACACAAAGTCACTCTCCACCACCCACCCCTGTCATTGCGCCCTTAAATCAGAGGGCAACCTCGAACGCATCTGGCACACATCTGGTTGAGTCATTCATCACCAGGTTTGTCTTGGCAGTGTCAGGTATGACTGTGGCTCGCCCGCCGCAGCCAAATCTTCCTACTGCAGGAACATCTTCAAACCCTAAGCCATCCCAAGGCTCAGTGGGTAGTACTCTAGATGGCTAGGAGTGAGCAGGTGATGCTTGAGTAGGGGTGCTTGAATGCTGCAGGGAGTTGGAGTGCATTTTTTAAAGTTGGTAAAGGGCTTTTGGGTTGTTCTTTTTAAGTTTTATGGACTTTTTAGTCCATAGATTGGTGGCTTCTGAGAGGCCTGGAGTGCCCTCAGAGGACTAAGGGCTAGACTTTCCACTAGGTGGCCATCTCCCCCAAAAATGGGCCTTGTTCCAGCGATGTGAGACATCTTCAAACTTGCTGATCGCTGGTACATGGCCCATTTTTTTTTTTGCGATTTTCCACTCAGCCTTAGCCCGGCGATGTGGAATGGATGATCTCATTTTTTGGCCATGTCACGATCGCCCACCAAACAATGAAGTCAAAAGCTTCCCTAGCAACGGGCTTCTGGGCATGTGTGGGGGGTCAGGGGGAGGTCAGGGGTCATCCACACATGCGCAGAAGGCACAGGGAGGGGCAGAGAGAGAGAAAGGATAGAGAGAGTGGAGGAAGGCAGAGACAGAGCGGAGAGAAGAGAGATCATTGTTCATTGTATGTTAGATTGTTTAAAATGTTCATTCATAGTTGGGGAGGGGGGTGTTAGGTGGGTGGGGAGGAGAGTGTTTGAAAAGAATTCTGTTTGCAATAAATTTTGTTAATGATTTTAACAGTTGTTGTGCATTCTCTGATAAAGTTAATTAACTTAAGCATTTTGAATAATTTAACATTTTTATTCTCTTGTAACAACATTACTTAAGTTAAGCATTAATGCAAATGCTGCACTACAAAGGACAGGCCAGTGCAGGCAAGGCCAAAACATAACTCAATGTAACTCAATGCAAATGCAACTTTTGTATAAATGTAATTGTTAATCTAAATGTAAATGTGATGATCCCCAATGTAAGTTCATGCAAAGCGTTCCTTTAGCAGCTGCTGACGCAACTCCCACAGGGTACTGTCCCATGGGGTACTGTTCTTCTGTGGGGGGGGGGGTGGGGGGATGGTAGGACCATGGCTACATCGCCAGGTTGGTCCTCCCCGAAGTCCTCACCAGCCTCCTCTTCCTCCTTTTCCTCCTTCTCTTGCTCCTCGCTGGCTGACTCTTCCGTCTCCCCTCCTTCTGGAGGTGGACCTGCAGCCCCATCTGGCATTACTTGTCCTCTCCTTATAGCATGCAACACAACACAATAAACTCAGCGACCTGGTCAGGGTGCTACAGTAGGCTGCCACCAGAGTGGTCCAGGCATCTGAAGCGCTGCTTTAGGACTCCAATTGTCTTTCGACGATGTTGCGTGTTGCTATATGGCTTTCATTGTAACGTTTCTCTGCTTCAGTGACGGGATTATGCAGTGGAGTCATGAACCAACTGGCAAGGCCATATCCCTTATCCCCCAGCATCCAACCGTGACCTTCTGGCTGATTGACAAACAGGTCAGGGATAGCACTCTCACGTAGGATGTGCGCATCATGGATGCTGCCAGGAAATGTAGCATTTACTGTTATGATTATTTGCTTGTGGTTGACAACAAGCTGCACATTCAGGGAGTGGAATCCCTTTCTGTTATAAAACAGCTCCGCATTCTTTAATGGGGCTTTCAGAGCAACGTGCATGCAGTCTATTGCTCCCCGCACCTTGGGGAAGTTTGCTATTCTTGAGAAACCCAAAGCCCTACTGGTCTGTGCCTCCTTGGTCACAGGGAAACTTATAAAGTCCATCCTGCAAGCGTAAAGGGCTTCAGTCACCTGCCGAATGCAGCAGTGTGTGGCGTGCTGAGAGATATGACAGATGTCGCCAGCTGAAGCCTGAAAAGATCCTGATGCGTAGAAGGCTAGGGCTGCAGTAACCTTCATCTCAATTGACAGTGCAGTTCTGATGGTGCTGGAAGGCTGCAGATGCCCCTTGATGAGTTAGCAAATCTCATCAATGATCTCCTTCGAGAAGCGCAGCCTCCTAAGACATGTGTTTTCAGAGAAGTTGAGGTAAGATTGCGTTTCTTTGTACCTTCATTGGCTGTACGCTCGCCTCCTCTGTCTCTGTCTACTATTAGTAAGATTAAATATAATAAAAAATCTGAGTAGATCTATCTATACAGGACCCATAAATCACTCACAACCATCTAAGCGCAATTTTTTGGCTGTCTCCCCCCTTCCTCTGATCTTTAAAATGGCGCCCATAGTGCCCATTTCCTTCTGTAAAACCTGGGAAAAGCAACTATTTCACAGCAATGTTTTCGGCCTTCCATCAGCCCGGCCTTGTGATGGCGATGTGCCGAAAGTTGGGATGGGCCTTGTGTGGGCGATCAGATCTGCGATCAGTTCGGCGAAGTGAACTGAAACTTGGGAGCTTATTTTTCCGGCGATATTTCTGGCCTAGTTTCCACTTTTTCCTCAAAATGGGCGATAGAGATCCATT
The DNA here is from genome assembly GCF_044704955.1 of Pristiophorus japonicus. Classification (NCBI taxonomy): domain Eukaryota; kingdom Metazoa; phylum Chordata; class Chondrichthyes; family Pristiophoridae; genus Pristiophorus; species Pristiophorus japonicus. The sequence goes on along the minus strand of NC_091977.1, from coordinate 233,429,775 downwards.
TTGGGCGATATATGGGCCATAGACAGGCAATGTGAAGTGGAAAGTCCAGCTCAATGTTCCCAGAATGAATTTAACCAGGAGAGAAAATGTTGGGGAAGGGAGAATAAAAGGCCCCAAAATTTGGGCCAGGACCCCAAGAGGTTTGGAAAAGAAAACACGGTGGTGGTTCACTGCCAGGATAAGGAGATATGGGCTTGGGATATTATCCAGGCGGTAGATGAGGACTGCGGTGAGGGAAGCTACTTTACCTGCTGACCAAAGGCAAATGTTGGGTTCAAGGTGACGGTCAGTGGCTGAGAGGAGGTGGAAAGACCTTTACTGAATTTGAAGATTTGTGCTAAGTTCTTGGATGTATCTGTGCTGTATTCTGAAGAGGTGGTGGTCTCATTCTTAAACCTGCTGAGGACCTTGTATTGAGAACGATGTGTTAATAATAATGTTGGAGTCGTGGGACATTAAATTTTGCTCGGCCATAAAGAGGAGATACCATCCAGGTAGCCGATGGAATCCATTATGTAAAGGTGTGGTTCCCAGAGGGGGTGGAAGGGGTGGTTTTTAAAGTACAATAGATTAATATGTTACGGGAGACAAATTAAACTTCAGGTTTTTATGCTAATATTTGTTGGAGGAACGGCTGTGCAGAGGGGCGGAAAGGATTTGTATGATACAATGGTGTCATGTATGTACATTCTGCTTGTAGCCACCAGATGGCGTCATTGTTGGAGGCCACTGAGCAGCATGCACATGATGCTGCTCAGGTATAAAACGCCAGCCACTTTGAGAGTCAGGCACTTTGGGCCTAAATAAGGCAGAGCCAAGGTCGTACCTTGTTCAGTTAAACAGTACTCAGTTTGTACCTTTATTGCATACATAACATTTGGCGACGAGAATACAAGAACCTTTGTTTGCAAAATGAGCAAGATTGGATTTTTAGAGCGATTCGTGGAGGGAGAAGATTGGACAGACTTTGTGAGCCGTTTGAACCAGTACTTCATGGCCAACAAAATGAAGGGGGTCAACGATGCAGATCGGTGCCGGGCCGTGTTCCTCACTGTGTTCGGTTCAAAGATCTACGGTCTGATAAAGAATCCAATCATGCCTAGTGATCCAACAGAGAAAACATACGAGGAGTTGTGTACATTGGTACGGGAACACCTCAAGCCAGACAGCGGCATCATCATCTCGAGATACAGGTTTTATACACACGTTTGAGCAGAGGGCCAGAGCGCGGCGGAATTCGGTGCCGACCTGAGACATCTAGCGGGACTGTGCAAGTTCGGGACGGTGTTGGCAGACATGCTGCGGGACTTCTTTGTTATCGGTATCAACCACGAGGTGATCCTGCGCAAACTTCTGGCGGTGGAGGAGTTGGATTTAAAAAGTGCCATCCAGATCGCTCAATCATGTATGACGACAGACAGGAGTCTAAAGTAAATTTCGGTGAAGAACCGAACCTCGGCAAGTACTGTAAATGCGATTGATTCGGTGTTCGGCAGAGCGGCACATGGCAGGGCCTATCCGGCTGCGTTCGCTAAACCTGTGGCTGCCCAAAGTCTGTCAGCGGGAATGTATCCGACTTCTCCGTGTTGGCGTTGTGGGGGAAATCATCGGCACCAGCAGTGCTGATTTAAGCAATATAGTTGCAAAGGCTGTCTGAGAGTGGGGCATCTCCAGTGCAAGTGTCCGCAGGTGAGCAAGCAAGCTGTGACACACCACGTGGAGGATGAGAGTCAGACTAGCGCAGATCCGGATACGCAAACTGAGATGCCAGAGGAGGAAGTGTATGGAATGTCCTCCTTCATAACCAAGAGTAAACCAATTTTGATTAATGTGAAGTTTAACCGGATACCAGTATCGACGGAACTGGACACGGGGGCGAGTCAATCGATCATGAACGAGAGGGCATTTAATAAGCTATGGGATACTAAGACTGTAAGGCCCAGGCTGAGCCCTGTTAATGCCAAGCTGCGTATGTACACCAAAGAATTGATAAAGGTGATTGGCAGTGCACAAATTAATGTGTCGTATAACGGTGCGGTTCACGAGTTACCGCTGTGGATTGTTCCAGGCAATGGTCCAATGCTGCTCAGCAGGAGCTGGTTGGAGAAAATCAGATGTGACTGGAACGACATAAAGGCGTTGTCATCGGAGGAAGATGCATGTGCCCAAGTATTGAGCAAGTTCCCCTCGCTGTTCGAACCAGGTATCGGCAACTTCACAGGAGCCAAGGTGCAGATCCACAAGGACTCAGATGCAAGACCCGTCCATCATAAAGCTCGGGCAGTGCCGTCTATGATGAGGGAGAAGGTCAAAATTGAACTGGACAGACTCCAGCGTGAAGGGATCATATCACCGGTCGAATTTAATGAATGGGCCAGCCCCATTGATCCTGTGCTGAAAATTGATGGCACAGTCAGAATCTGTGGAGACTACAAGGCTACGATCAACAGGGTTTCAAAACAAGATCAGTACCAGTTACCGAAGACTGATGACTTGTTTGCGACGCTAGCTGGAGGGAAGTCATTCACAAAACTTGACTTGACGTCGGCCTATATGACACAGGAGTTGGTCGCGACATCGAAGAGATTTACATGCATTAACACGCACAAAGGATTGTTTATTTACAGGTGCCCTTCGGAATTCGCTCGGCTGCAGCAATATTCCAGAGGAATATGAAAAGTCTACTGAAGTCCGTTCCCAGAACCGTTGTGTTCCAAGATGACATCCTGATCACCGGTCGTGACTTCAAGGAACATCTGAACAACCTGGAGGAGGTTCTACTGTGTTTGGATAAAGTGGGACTCAGACTGAAACACTCGAAGTGACTCTTCATGGCACCGGAGGTCGAATTCCTCGGGAGGAAAATCGCCGCTGATGGCATCAGACCTACTGACGTGAAAACCAAGGCCATCAAGAATGCACCCAAGCCACAGAATGTGACAGATCTGCCTTCGTTCCTGGATCTACTCAACTACTTTGGTAACTTCCTACCTAAATTGAGCACCTTACTAAAACCACTGCACATGCTATTGAGAAAAGGCGACAACTGGGTGTGGGGCGCATCGCAAGACAGAGCTTTCGAGAAAGCCATCAATCTGCTTTGCTCAAACAAGCTGCTGGTACATTATGACCCATGTAAACATTTAGTTTTGGCCTGTGATGCATCGTTATATGGAATTCATTGCATACTCCAACAAGTCAATGAGTCGGGGAAACATCAACCTGTCGCATATGCATCCGAAAGTTTGTCTAAAGCGGAAAGAGCCTACAGCATGGTAGAAAAAGAAGCTTTAGCATGCGTATTACAGTGTTAAAAAGATGCATCAATACCTGTTTGATCTGAGGTTCGAATTAGAGACCGATCACAAGCCGCTCATTTTGTTGTTTTCCAAGAGCAAAGATATCAATACCAACACTTCATCCCGCATCCAAAGGTGGGCACTGACATTATCTGCCTATGATTATGTCATTCGCCACAGACCGGGCACAGAGAATTTTGCCGATGCTTTGAGCCGGTTGCCGTTGCCCACACCGGAGGTGGAAACGCCACAACCGGCGGATCTAATGTTAATCATGGATGCTTTTGAGAGTGAAGGAACCCCTGTCACGGCTCAACAAATTAAGACTTGGACCAGCCAGGACCCGAGTTTATCGATGGTAAAGGGTTGCATCCTCAAAGGGGATTGGTCTGCCATACCTAAGCAAATGTGCGAGGAGGCCAAACCACACATTCATCGCAAGGACGAACTGTCTATTCAAGCAGATTGCATATTGTGGGGCAATTGCATTGTAATGCCAAAAAAAGGGAGAGAGAAGTTCGTGCGTGAGTTACACGGCACACTTCCGGGTATAATGATGGTTGCCAGGAATCGATACTGAGCAGGAAGCATGCGTGCCTCAATGCAACACTTTCATGCAGCTCAGCAAAGCACCAGCGGAATCGCCACTGAGTCTGTGGTCATGGCCATCCAAACCTTGGTCCAGGATCCATGTAGAATTTGCAGGTCCCTTCCTGGGCAAGATGTTTTTAGTGGTGGTGGATGCTTATTCGAAATGGATAGAATGCATAATCATGTCTTCCAGTACGTCCACGGCAACCATAGAGAATCTCAATGTCATATTCGCGACACATGGTCTGCCTGACATAGTGGTGAGCGACAATGGGTCATGCTTCACCAGTCAGAGTTTCAGAAGTTTGTGAAACTTAATGGCATAAAACATGTAAGGTCAGCACCGTTCCAGCCTGTGTCCATTGGGCAAGCTGAACGTGCAGTACAAATTATCAAGCAAAGCATGAGGAGAGTAACCCAAGGCTCACTGCAGACCCGCTTGTCCTGCATACTGCTGAGTTACAGGACAAGACCCCACGCACTCTCAGGGGTTTCGCCTGCTGAACTCATGATGAAAAGAGGTCTTAAGACCAAGTTATCGCTTGTACACCCAGATTTAAGTAATCATGTTGAATACAGAAGACAAAGTCAACAAGGGTACCACGATCAAGCAACTGTGTCACGCAAGATTTCTGTTAATGATCCTGTATATGTGTTGAACTATGGTCAGGGTCCCAAATGGATCACTGGCATGGTCATGGCCAAGGAGGGCAATAGAGTATTCGTTATTAAGCTCAAGAATGGGCAAAGCTGCAGGAAACACATGGGTCAGACAAAGCTGAGGCACACAGATGAGCCAGAACAGTCGGATGAAGAAACCATCGATGACCAACCAACCTACCAGCAGTCTTCAGAGGACTCGAGGGTCATCAGTGAACCCGGAATTTTCATCACGGACCTGTTCAATAAAAATGGACTTGCAATTCCTGACATGGCCACTGCCACCCCCAACAAGTCAGTCATCCAGCCATCAGCCACAACAGACTCCGAACACTTTACCAAGGCTGGAATCGAACTGAGATGGTCAACCCGGGAGCGCAAAGCACTGGACCATCTCAACCTGTGAAAGACTGTGATAAGATCTTTGAGGGGGGTATTGACATGTATGTACATTCTGTTTGTAGCCACCAGATGGCGTCATTGTTGGAAGCCACGAAGCAGCACACTTGGTGCTGCTCTGGTATAAAAGGCCAGCCATTTTGAGAGTCAGGCACTTTGGGTCTAAATAAAGCAGAACCAAAGTTGCACCTTGCTTAGTTAAACAGTACTCAGTTTGAACCTTTATTGCATACATAACAAATGGAATGATCACGATGTTGTAGATGTTTTTAATGTTGAATAAATAATTTTAAAACGTGGGTAACACTGACACTGCTGAGTCAGAAAGCTGTGGGTTCAAGTCCGACTTCAGAGACTTGAAGACAAAACTCTAGGCTGACACTCTCAGTACTGAGTGAGTGCTGCACTGTCGGAGGTGCCATCTTTCGGATGAGACATTACATTGAGTCTCCGTCCGCTCTCTAAGGTGGGTGTAAAAGATCCCATGGCACTATTTCGAAGAAGAGCAGGGGAGTTATCCCTGGTGTCTTGGCCAATATTTATCGCTCAGCCAGCATCACTAATATAGATTATCTGGTCATTATCACAGTGGTGTTTGTGGGACTTTGCTGTGCGCAAATTGGCTACATTACAACAGTGACTACACTTCAAAAGTACTTCATTGGCTGTAAAGCGCTTTGGGATGACCTGAGGCCATGAAAGGCGCTATATAAATGCAAGTCTTTCTTTACAATTGCGCTCAGGTGAACATTCCTGAAAGCTCTGAGTGAGACAGGGTTAGACTAAGAACCTTTCGGAAATCAAACCACAGAACCAGCTGAGAGTTCTCAGATCCATGCCCAGAATTTGTGCGGGGAATTCTCAGGTGAAAGATTGTCAGAATCCACAGAGTCTTTCTTTGTAATGAACCACCTCAAATTCTTTTCCCATACCCCATCCACCTTCCTCTCCAAAACTGTGTGAGGAACTCATGGATTCTTTGCCTCTGTAAGATTGAAATCATGTAGTTGCTCTGCCGTTTATTCATCCATACCATTCAATATTTTAGTAGGAAATGACTTAGACACTGAACAGCTTGATTTAAGATTTACAAGTATAATACCAGAACTGAGAGGTTATACCTATCAGGAAAGACTTAAGAATACTGTGCTCAGTTCTGTTTTTCATATTACAAAAACGATATAGACGGACTGGAGAAGATGCAAAAAATATTTACAGGGATGATACCAGAACTGAGAGGTTATATCTGGTACCTGAGAACAGGCTGGGGCACTTTTCTCTAGAAAAGAGAAGACTGAGGGATGACCTAATCGAGGTCTTTAAAATTCTGAAAGGGTTTGATAGAGTAGATGTAGAGAAGATGTTTCCAGTTGTGGGGGGAATCCAAAACTAGAGGCCATGGGCCCGAAATTCAGTACCACTAGAAAGCTGGTGCTCACCCCTCCTTTTTGTGGCCATTAGCGCCAACATTTTTTCATGGCTGGGCCACCCTATATTCAGCTCCAAAAATGAACAAATGGGTTTGAGCACGAATGAACGCTTCCAAAGTGGATTTTTCAGTGGTGTGGCTGTCTTAATTTGAGCGTTATCACCACTGAAAAATTCAGCATGCAGGTAAGGGTTTCTAATGAGCCAGCTGTTTGCAGCAAGGCCCTGAGGCGGGGTGGGGGGGGAGGGGGGGTGTGGGGGAGGAGGTTGGAAGGATGGCTGGTGTAAGAGGTGCAAGGAGACCCAACAGGTTCACTGATATGGAGCTGGAGACACTGATGGATGGTGTGGAGGACAGAAGAAGAATACTGTTTCCTGATGTGGGGAGACCTGGTAGATAGGCAGTACATAATGAACGGAGGGAGATTGCCGGGGAGGTGTCAGGCACCTCCATATATGTGAGGATGCACCCTCCCAGATTGCAGGGGAGGGTGCTGGCCAGTCTGCACCCGGCCCTTCCAGGGATCGCCGCCTCCTAGCTCTGGGGCGACGGGGATCCTCTCCTTTTCCTGCACCTTCTGCTCCTTAGATGGTACAGCTGGCTTGACCTCCAGCGACTGTGCCCTCATGATGGCTGGTTGTGCAGCATGCAGCAAACCACGACGATTATGGAGACTCGTTGAGAAGAGTATTGCAAGGTGGCACCAGAGCACTCCAGGCACTGGAACCTCTGCTTAAGGATACCTATGCACTGCTCGATACACCTGGTGGCACAAGGAGTGTCATTGTATGCATGCTCTGGAGCTGTCCTGGGGTTCTGCAGAGGAATGAGCAGCCAAGTAGACAGGGTAATATCCCTTGTCCCCAAGCAGCCAACCGCAATCCTGATTCAGGCCGGTGAAGACGGTGGGCACACTGGTCTGGCACAGAATGAACGAATCATGGCTTCTGCCTCCCTTGCCCGCTGCCTGTCAGCACAGTGCTGATGGCGACACCGTCTCCTGTGGCCGCCCTGCTTCTGACCAGGTGTCGCCCTCCCAACACTCCTCCCATCCTCAGGGTGAACCTGCCAAGCAGGTCTCTGCAGCCCACAGGCCTCCACTAAAGAGTCAGACCTGAAAGTTGTACAAAAGTACAGGGGTATGTGCAAACCTCTGAGCAGCACTCAGCAGAGTTAATGGAGCCAAAACAATTAATAAAATTATATCAAAAGATAAATACTGCGGCTGCATGCTAGAAAATGAAATAAAAACAATAATAAGTAATAAAACTTTTTACCTACCAAAGGGCCCCAGCGGTGTCACGTTCGATCACCGCATTGAAAACCTCACAGAGGCACTGCCGGGAAAAGTCCTGCCTTTTCTTCGGTGAATTTCGCTGCGGTAGTCTCTTTCTAGTGGCCTGCACGCTGCAGAGCTCACCGCTGGAAACCTTCTTTTATAGCAGCTTCTCTGCGCCGTTTCCGGTGGAAGTGAACACCGCTGAAATCCTCCCCGAGCTGAATATCCGACCGCGGCGGCCGATTGATTTTTTCGATCGACCGCCCAAACTCCGCGGTAGACTTCCAATCAGGGACGGTGCATTTTGGGCCCCATAAATATAAGATAGTCATCTGCTCTAATATCCGCTTATGTAGCTTGGTGTCAAATTTTGTTTGATAATGCTTCTGTAAACCTCACAGGGAACATCAGGTGGTGCAGTATGTTGGAGTTTGTATCACAGAGCGATAGAGTACAAGGTTCGTGATCAGCACATGTTGAGATCCAGTCTTGCTTATGCCACCAGGGGGAGCTGCTGAGTGGAGACAGGTTGCTTTCTGACTGGAAGGAGACATGCCCTTAAGGCATCATCATCATCATAGGCGGTCCCTCGAACGAGGATGACTTGCTTCCACATGAGTTCACAGATGTTTCAATGAAGGACCCGATGTTCCAGTCCTGAACTTCAATTGAGGGGGTTGAAGATGCCTGTGCGTGGATTTTTTTAACGTGTGGTGACCGTTGCACATCGGTCATCACACAGACTTGACAGAGCTAGGCCTTTATCCAGTGGCAAGGGTTAACCAGGACGACTGGAAACCTGCTCTGCTGCACAGACCTAGTGCGCACACATATCGCAGTGTGGGCTGGCCTGTGCTGCCCCTGGGCCCTTGGCTCTTCTGGGCCCCGTACCCTCAATCGCCGCACCTCTGCCATGATTTCTCGCCGCTCCTCCGCCACAAAAACACTCGCCGCACCTCCGCCACGATCTCCTGCATCTTGACTTAGAAACATATCGGCCATTCCTTCATAGTCGCAGGGTCAAAATCCTGGAACTCCCTCCCTAACAGCACCGTGGGAGCACCTTCACTACACGGACTGCAGCCGTTCAAGAAGATGGCTCACTCTCACCTTCTCAGGGGCGATTAAGGATGGGCAATAAATACTGGCCTGGAGAGCGCCACCCACATCTGACAGGCCGACTCAGGTTCCATCCCTCCAGTACCGTGATTGGTTGCAGAACACGCTGTTCCCTCCGGCCTCACTTCCTGTTGGTCTCTGAGCTCTCTGCCTGCTGGTTCCCAGTGCAATCAATCACCACTGGCCAACATCACGCTGCCAGATTAAGTTGAGGGGCTCAGAGGAAGAAATAAAATGTAGCTGTGAATCTCGCGGGCCGTGGTGTCATTGAGTGTGTAAGTCCGCAGGGAGCCTGCCCCCCCCCCGCCCCCCCCCCCCCCCGAGCCGCTCCTCCCTCCTCCGCTGCGGCTCCATCCGTCCATTCACACCTGTTGATAATTTGTCAACCAAAGGTGTTGGCATGGCTCAGTGGGTAGCAGATTATCTGGTCATTATCACATGACTGTTTGTGGGATCTTGCTGTGAGCAAATTGGCTGCTGCATTTCCTACATTACAACAGTGACGACACTTCGAAAAGTAATTAATTGGTTGTGAAGCGCTTTGGGATGCCCTGAGGTTGTGAAAGCACCATCTATACGCAAGTCTTTCTTTTAACAATTGCTCTCCTCAGTTAGGTGAACATTTCTATAAACTCTGAGTGAGACAGGGTTAGACTAAGAACCTTTCGGAAATCAAACCACAGAACCAGCTGAGAGTTCTCAGATACGTGCCCAGAGCTTTTGCGGGGAATTCTCAGGTGGAAGATTGTCAGAATCCACAGAGAAACTATTGTGTTCCTAACACAGATGAGGCTGCACACAGGGAGGTTAAAGTAACAGTGACCTCAGTCTTTAATAAGACACTTCAGAGTGAGGAACAGGCCTTAGGGGCCGGCTTATATACAGTGCTCCCAAGGGATGCTGGGATCCCTTGGGACTTCAGGGGATGAGCTCCCTGGTGGCGGAACATGGGAGTGCATGCTTTACAGGTACACAACATCAATCCCCCCGCAAAGTCAAAGTGAAAACTATTTACAAGGTGAGGCGGTCGGGAATCTTTCTTTCCCTGGTGGACCGCCTCGGTACAAATGTCTGTTCTGGTGTGTTGGCTGTGCCCTCGCTGGGCTGGCGTGTTGTTGGCCCTGCAGGGCTGCTGGGGTGAGTCTGGCCTTGCTGGGCTGTTGGGCGTGATGGGTTCGATTTCCTGGTCCGGGGTGGTGTTGTTGATCCTTTGGATGTGTGTTGTGGGCTCGAAAAAGGTGGTGTCTACTGTGGGTTGTTCAGGACAGTCTGTGAACCGCAGCCTCGTTTGGTCAAGGTGCTTTCTGCAAATTTGTCCATTGTCTAGTCTGACTACAAACACCCTATTCCCTTCTTTAGCTATCACCGTGTCCGCGATCCACTTGGAACCATGTCCATAGTTTAACACATACACAGGGTCATTCAGATCAATTTCCCCTGACACAGTGGCCCGACCATCGTTTACATTTTGTTGCTGCCGCCTGCTCTCTATCTGATCATGCAGGTTGGGGTGAACCAGCGAGAGTCTGGTTTTAAGTGTCCTTTTCATGAGTAGCTTAGCCAGGGGCACCCCTGTGAGCGAGTGGGGTCTCGTGCAGTAGTTGAGCAGTACTCGGGACAAGCGGGTTTGGAGTGAACCTTCTGTGACTCGTTTAAGGCTCTGTTTGATGGTTTGTACTGTCCGCTCTGCCTGCCCATTGGAGGCTGGTTTAAACGGGGCCGAGGTGACATGTTTGATCCCAATGCAGGTCATGAATTCTTTAAATTCGGCACTGGTGAAACATGGCCCGTTGTCACTGACCAATATGTTAGGCAGGCCGTGGGTGGCAAACAATGGTGGCAGTGGCGGTGCTTCCCGACATTATTTCACATTCAATCCATTTTGAAAAAGCATCCACCACCACCAGGAATATTTTACCGTGAAACGGGCCTGCATAGTCGACATGGATCCTCGACCATGGTCTGGAGGGCCAGGACCACAAACTTAGTGGTGCCTCTCTGAGTGCGTTGCTCAACTGAGTACATACGCTGCATTGCCATACACAGGACTCTAAGTCAGAGTCGATACCGGTACCCACATGTGGGATCTGGCTATCGCTTTCATCATTACTATACACGGGTGTGTGCTGTGGATATTCGAGATGAACGTCTCCCTGCCCTTTTTTGGTAGCACTACGCGGTTACCCCACAACAGGCAGTCTGCCTGAATGGACAGCTCGTCCTTTCGCCGCTGGAACAGCTTGATTGGCTCTTGCATTTCAATGGGGATGCTGGCCCAGCTCCCATGCAGTACACAGTTTTTTACTAGGGACAGCAGAGGATCTTGGCTGGTCCAAGTCCTAATCTGGCGGGCCATGACAGGTGATTTATCATTTTCAAACGCTTCCATGACCATCAACAAGTCTGCGGGCTGCGCCACCATCAACAAGTTTGCAGGCTGCGCCATTTCCAACCCCGTAGGCAATGGTAGCCGACTGAGAGCATCCGCACAGTTCTCGGTGCCTGGCCTGTGGCGGATGGTATAGTTATACGCTGATAGCGCGAATGCCCACCTTTGTATGCGGACTGAGGCATTAGTTTTTATCCCCTTGTTTTCAGCGAATAGCGATGTGAGGAGCTTGTGATCAAATTTGAGGCCAAACAGGTACTGATGCATTTTCTTTACCCCGAACACACACACTAATGCCTCTTTCTCAATCATGCGGTAGGCCCTCTCGGCCTTAGACAAGCTCCTGGAAGCATAGGCGACAGGTTGCAACTTCCCCGCAATGTTAGCTTGTTGTAATACACACCCGACTCCGTACGACGACGCATCACATGCCAGCACAAGTCTTTTACCCAGTGGTGAAAGGGGGGATGGGGGGAGATGTAAAGAACAAAAGGGAAGGTCTGTGATGGGGTGGAAGGCAGGAGTGATTTCAGAGACAAAAGGGATGATGGACAAAAATGAGATGGCAATGGCATAAGTTAGGAAACGAGCCAAAGGAGGACAGCGGAAACGTTACAAGGACACCCTCAAAGCCTCCCTGGTGAAGTGCGACATCACCACTGACACTTGGGAGACCCTGGCCGAAGACCATCCGAGGTGGAGAAAGTACATCCGGGAGGGCATTGAGCTCTTCGAGTCTCAACACAGAGAGCATGAAGAGGCCAGGCGCAGGCAGCGGAAGGAGCGCGCGGCAAACCAGCCCTACCCATCCCCTTCCCTCAACGAATGTCTGTCCCACCTGGAACAGGGTCTGTGGCTCTCGTATCGGACTGTTCAGACATCAAAGAACTCACTTTGGGAGTGGAAGCAAATCCTCCTCGATTCCGAGGAACTGCCTATGATGATGATGAGGAAACAAAAGATGAGTCTAGTTGAGGTGTGAATGGTGGAATGATCACCAGCTGCCATGGGAAAGGGGAAAAAAGGGGCGGGGTTTTGTAAAAAAAGAGAGCAAAGGGAAGAAAAATGTGGGCAGAGGTTCTGGTCTGAAATTGTTGAATTTGATGTTGGGCCTTTTATATTGTTTCTTCAGGATTTCTGTTGAACTTGCAATGGGAGATCAACAACAGCAGCAAATTGTATTTAAAAAGCACCTTTAACGTAGTGAAACATCCCAAGGTGCTTCACAGGAGTGATTATCAAACAAAATTTGACACCGAGCCATGTGAGGAGATATTAGGACAGGTGACTGGTCAAAGAGATAGGTTTTAAGGAGTTTCTTAAAGGAGGAAAGAGGCAAAGAAGTTTAGGGAGGGAATTCCAGAGCTTAGGGCCGCTCGGGAGAACCCTGCAGACAATGTTCCTGTTAAGCTGTGCGGCCAGGTGCTTGTGCAGTGATCCGGAGGTTCCGCACAGACCTCGCAACAATTGTTAAATGGGGAAAAAAGCGCAAAGGCAGAAATTTGAATGGGCCACACACCCCAGAAAACAATTAGGGGGAACTTTGCCTGCAGATATTCTACAATCACCAGTGTGACTAGTATAAACATTCCTCGAGTTAGAGATGTGTTCACTCCCCCCTTTTGACACACAGAACTATACATAGATATAACTGGTTCTATTAAAATTGCACGTGTTTTTTGATACATATGCTTTCTGAACTGTTGTTTTATCAATGAAATATAGTAAAGAAAATTGTGCCACTTATCAACCTCTTTTCATATTACTAGATACATCTATTCACATCTATAATGTTGATGTTTCATGACAGTTTTTGTAATACAACAGAAACCCATACATCACACCCAAACAGCCAACAACACATTAACCTTCATCCCAAAATGTCTTCAGTTAAACAGACACTGTGGGATACATGACATGTGAGTCATCCCTGAGCAAATGTTTCTATTAAGAAATTGCCATGTAATTGGCAGGCACATTATCGTCAGCTGTCGAGTCGCAGTCCACCCACCTGTCTTGATCCTTTCTAAGGAAAGTGCATCATGTCTCCATAGTTACTCTCAATGATCACACCCAAGCCCCATTAGGTAGTGTGGGCGTCATTGGCAGCCGTTTATAAATTTGGTAACTCTCTTGAACCTTAACATCAAATTTAAACATTTAGCCAACATGTGTGAGCTTTTGAGAGTCATGTGGCCTTATGGACTAATTATTGAACATCAAAGCCGTACATTTCACAGCAGTGTGTCAGAGGATCACACCGAAATGTAACATCTCGGCTCGAAACTCACCAAAAACCTTACAGTGAAAATGGAAATGAATTAGTTGCCGTATTTCTGAAGACGAATTCATTGACGAGATACCAAGTCTTGGTTTCGTTTTTTTGTTCTGCTATCCTGCATTTTTGGCTGTTACTAGCTGTTGCTTTGTCAATCTCAATGTTGACATTGGGGAAGAAACTCATCCTGCGTGACAGTGCTAAGTGAATCAACTGCCCATTATACTCCACACCCAATATTGCCTTCACTAAAACTGAATATCAGGTGGGGTGTAGAAGAGGCGGTCAAGGCGATCAGCGCCCGTTTAGCGTTACCTCCCAGGATTACCCCATTGCAACTTCAGCCTCTAGTATGCCCGTCGTCCCTTCGCCTCACCATCTGTGCCTTGTTTTCAGTAACCTAGGCCGCGCACTCTGGAATTTCCTCCGTGAGCCCCTCCACCTCGGCAAATGGCAAAGCTGGCATGAGGAGCTGAATGGCCTATGCCTGTTCCTATGTTCCTATGTGTCAGCTGTGACTCAGTGTATAGCACTCTCACCTCTGAGTCAGAAGGTTGTGGGTTCAAGTCCCACTCCAGAGACTTGAGCACAAAAATTCCAGCGCAGTGCTGAGGGAGGTGCAGTCTTTTGGAAGAGACATTAAACTGAGGCCCCACCTCCCCTCTTAGTGGACGTAAAAGATCCCATGGCACTATTTCAAAGAGGAGCAGGGTAGTTCTCCCAGGTGTCCTGACTAATGTTTATTCCTCAACCAACATCACAAAAACAGATTATCTGATCATTATCACGTTGCTGTTTGGAGATTTTGCTGTGTACAAATGGGCTGCCGCGTTTCCTCCATTACAACAGTGACGACACTTCAAAAAGTATTTAATTGGCTGTAAAATGCTTTGGGATGTCCTGAGGTCGTGAAAGGTGCTATATGAATGCAAATCTTTATTTATGATATACCGGGAGTGCCCAACAACAAGGGAATGGCAGGTGATGGCAAAAAGTGTGCAATTCTCAGGAAAGCAGGATGCTTCTCACCTGTGCTATCAGTACACCTGATTGGGGAATCAACCCTGATACCTCAGTTGTTATTTTATTGCAAAAAATCATGATTGGAAAAATCATAGAACTTTACAGCACAGAAGGAGGCCATTTGGCCCATTGTATCTGTGCCGGTTAAAAAAGAGCTATCCAGCCGAATTTCATTTTCCAGCTCTTGGTCTGTAGCCTTGCAGGCCACGACACTCCAAATACTTTTTAAATGCGATGAGGGGTTCTGCCTCTACCACCCTCTCGGGCAGTGAGTTCCAGAGCCCCAGCACCCTCTGGGTGAAAAAGATTCTCCTCAACTCCCCTCTAAACCTTCTACCAATTACTTTAAGTCAATGCCCCCTGGATTTTAACCTCTCTGCACAGGGAAATAGATCCTTTCTATCCACTCTATCCAGGCCCCTCATAATTTTATACACCTTCATTAAATCTTCCCTCAGCCTCCTCTGTTCCAAAGAAAACAACCCCAGCCTATCCAATCCTTCCTCATAGCTAAAATTCTCCAGTCCTGGCAACATCCTCGTAAATCTCCTCTGTACCCGCTCTAATACTTTAACTTGCATTATCCTGTTTCTGGAATCGGAGACTAACTGGACATATAGAAACATAGAAATTTACAGCGCAGAAGGAGGCCGTTTCGGCCCATCGTGTCTGTGACGGCCCTTGGTCAGCAGCCCTAAAGGTTACATACAAACCCATGAACAATGATGGAAAGGCAAAGAACACCCAGCCCAACCATTCTGCCCCACACCACTGCAACACCCATTATGCTAAAAACCATCTACGCTCCACCCCAACCGGAACCATGTGATTTCCTGGGAGAGGCAAAAACCAGATAAAAACCAGGCCAATTTAGGGAGGAAAAATCTGGGAAAATTCCTCTCTGACCCATCCAGGCGATTGAAACTAGTCCAGGAAATCACCCTGGCCGTATTCTATTCCCTGCAGTACTTACCATTATATCTGCGCCGACCACACAAGGTCATCTAGTCTAATCCCAATTACCAGCTCTAGGTCCGTAACCCTGCAGGTTACGGCACTTTAAGTGCCCATCTAACCATCTCTTAAAAGTGGTGAGGGTCTCTGCACCCACCACTCTTCCAGGCAGCGAGTTCCAGATCCCCACAACCTTCTGCGTAAAGAAGCTTCCCTTCAAATCCCCTCTGATCCTTCCACCAACCACCTTAAAACTATGTCCCCTCGTAATAGCCTCCTCCACCAATGCAAATAGACCCTTCTATCCACTATGTCCAGGCCCCTCAATATTTTGAACACCTCGATGAGGTCTCCTCTCAACCTCCTCTGTTTCAATGAGAACAAACCCAGCCTATCCAATCTGTCCTCATAACTAAGATTCTCCATTCCAGGCAGCATCCTAGTAAATCTCCTCTGCACCCTCTCTAGTGTAATCACGTCCTTCCTATAATATGGCGACTAAAACTGCACGCAGTACTCCAGCTGTGGCCTAACCAAAGTATTATACAATTTAAGCATAACCTCCCTGCTCTTATATTCTATGCCTTGGCCAATAAAGGCAAGCATTCCGTATGCCTTCTTAACCATCTTATCCACCTGGCCTGCTACTTTCAGGGATTTGTGGACAAGCACTTCAAGGTTCCTTTGTTCATCTACACTATTAAGTGGCCTATCGCTTAATGTGCATACCCTTTCCTTATTAGCCCTCCTAAAGTGCAACACCTCACACTTCTCTGAATTAAATTCCATTTGCCACTGCTCTGCCCACCTGACCAGTAGATTGATATCCTCCTGCAGCCCATGACTTCCCTCTTCATTATCAACTACACAGCCAATTTTAGTGTCGTCTGCAAACTTCTTAATCATGCGCCCTATATGCAAATCTAAATCGATATATATCACAAAAAGCAAGGGACCCAGTACTGAGCCCTGCAGAACCCCACTGGAAACATCCTTCCAGTCACAAAAACATCCATCAATCATTACCCTTTGCTTCCTACCTCCAATGCAATCACATCTTTCCTGTAATGTGGTGACCAGAACTGTACGCTGTACTTGAGCTGTGGCCAAACTATTGTTTTATACAGTTCAATCATAACCTTCCAGCTCTTATATTCTATGCCTCGACTGTAATGTATTAACACGTGGTTTGGTATGAGCATGCTCAGTTCGCTCTGGCCTAATAAAGCAAGCACATGGACTAGCAACTCATTGTGTCTCTGTCCTTCATTTGTTCTATCCACATATATTACATCTTGGTGACAAGGATGGGATCACAAGGTCATTTTTAGGCATCATGGAAGGACACAGTATTCAATCTTCGAGTGGACAAGTTTAAGGTGATTTTGTGACAAGCTGAATTTTGCGATGTTTTGCAGAATCGTCTGTGCTTCGCCTTCGCGTACACAGC
Organism: Pristiophorus japonicus; assembly: GCF_044704955.1. NCBI lineage: Eukaryota > Metazoa > Chordata > Chondrichthyes > Pristiophoridae > Pristiophorus > Pristiophorus japonicus. The sequence continues at coordinate 233,412,905 of NC_091977.1, read as the reverse complement.
AACATTGGCGTTGATTCTCACCTGTACACAGGTAGCGTGCTGAGTCTCTGTTCGACGGGATCGGGACAATCATGGCCGTGCCTACTGGATTCATCAGAAGCCTCGGCATTTATGACAGAGCCCGCGAGACATTCAGTTCTTACATTGAGCGGCTGGAGATGTTTTTAAGGCCAATAACATTATTAAGACCGAAGGTGCAGATGAGAATGTTGAAGCTCAAAATAAAGTAAGTAGTCACAAAATCCGAAGTGTTCATGTAGATCAAATGATTTCTACTAGAGATGAACCAAGACATGGGGCTAGACTTTCCATTATTTTTGCATGCATACCGCACACTTAATGTCCACTGAAATGAGGTATATTACCCATTTAGCCACAAAATGGAAACTAATGCCCATTTCTCGGTCACTTATCGGCGAGTGTTACTTTCGACATGTACTTAACACCGATAAAAAATAATACCGCCCACCCACTTTTTTTTTGCGGAAAGATCAGAATGGGCGAAACCAACGCCCATAATATCGCCCAGCATTACTTTCGGCATTTAATTAATGTCGAGATTTAATAATACCGCCTGGCCACTTTTTTTTGTCGTAAAGATCACAATTGCCAAAACTAACGCCCAAAATATCGCCGAGCGTTACTTTCGGCACCTCGCACACATATCGCCGAAAATAGCGCTCACCGAAAAAAATGCTGTGAAAAAGTTGCTCTCACCTGAACTAATCACAGCGGTATGGACGCCATTTTGTAAATCGCAGGTCACTTCATTTAAAAGGCTGCTCTGTTTCAACTTCTGGGGAGTTTTGAGGTACTGTGGAGTTCTTTTAAGGTGATGTGAACATCTGAACAAACATCTCATCATATGTGGACGATTGGAATTTAGTTTAGGTGTCTTCGTGGGGAAGTTTATTGTTTATGAACAATAGGTATGATACTGATAGTTATTGGAATGGGACCTGTCATTTTTCAGCCTGTCTTGATGACCACGCACATGCTGCAGACTAGAGATGGCAGAAGGTACATTCGACAGCATCATGTGCCCAATGTAAGATATGCCAGACTGATGAGGAGGATGAGACCTTACAACCCCCGCACTTACAGGGAGAAGCGGTCTTCTGCTTCCAAAGAGGTTATCAGTGAGATATGCCAGTTCACCAGGGGAGATGTGCATCCTGCCAGCACCATCAGGACCGTACTATCTGTCAAGGTCAAGGTCACCGCAGCACTTTCGTTCGATGAGTCGGGTTCCTTTCGGGCCTCAGCTGGCGACATTTGTGCTATATCTCAGCATGGCACACATTGCTGCATTCAACAGGTCACTGAAGCCCTTTACGCACACAGGATGGACGTTATCAGCTTCCCTATGACAGGGAGGCACAGACTGAGGGGGCTTTAGGATTCTGCCGAGTTGCTAACTTCCACAAGATGCACGGAACAATAGACTGTACGCACATCACGATGCGGGCACCTTTTCAGGATGCAGAGGCTTTTCGTAACGAAAAGGGATTTCACTCCCTGAATGTGCAACTCATTGTCGACCACCAGCAAATAATTATGGCAGTGAATCCCAAATTTCCTGGATGCTCACATTCTGTGTGAGAGCACTGTATCTGACATGTTTACCAGTCAGCCACAAGGTCAATGCTGGATGCTTGGGGACAAAGGATATGGGCTCGCCACCTGGCTGATGACCCCCCTGCGTAACCCCCACACAGAAGCCGAGAAGCGATACAATGAGAGCCACAGAGCCACATGCAATATTGAAGAGAATACCACTGGCATATTTAAGCAGCGCTTTAGATGCCTGGACCACTCAGGAGGCGAGCTCCAATACCACCCTGAGCAGGTAGCTCAATTTGTGGTTGTCTGCTCCATGCTGCACAACTTGGCTATCAGGAGGGGACAAGAATTGTCAGAAAGGACTGATGGTCCGCCTCAGGAGAGAGAGGAAGAGGAGGACGAGGAGGTGTTGCTGACCTCGGGCCAGACAATCAGGCTGACACGGAACCCTGCCCCCACCCCCCTCTAGACCGCAGGAAATGGGCCGGGGTGGCTACATAGCTACAAGACTCTTGCGTCAGCAGCTCATAAATGAGCTCTTTGCTGGAAAGAACATTGTTGGTATTTACAAAGCTGCAACACTGCTGTGTGTGCAGCTCATACATCAATGGTGTGCATCACCTTGGTGACAGTTAAAGTTTAAATATACCCTTTCATGTTAAGGAATCACCAGTGTGTAACGGTGCAGCTATCTGAAACAATGCGCAACAAGGTTATGTTAAATAAAAAACATTTAAGCTGAACATTGTTGCAAAATCATAATTGTAACTGTAAAAATCACCCCACCCCACAACAAATTTATCACATTTACATCAATCAAATGGTCAATATTTCCAGGAGCACAGAACATAAATGCAAACCAACAAGGTAGCCCCCTCCCCCCTTCCCCCAAACCTCCCAACAAAATTGCTACAACAACATGGAAATATTATCAAGCCATCACCTGTGGCCATGCACCTCACTTTACTTCCCGCCCCCCCCTTCTTCTCCCCAGCTCTACCCCTTCCCCTTCCTCACCTGACTCCATGCCGCCTGGCCGAGGTGCTGCTCATTGGGGGGATGATGGCAGAACTGGTGGTTGGACCGATACGGGAGAGGACGGTCCTGAGGGGGGAACGTGCTCTGAGCCAGAAGCAAGATCTTCCTCCTGGCTCTCATGTGTCATTGGCAATGGGGGTGCAGCACCTTGGGGTGCAGTGCCATGCTCCGGGACCACTGGGAGCCCTCTGCCACCAATGTTCCTGGCTATCACCTCCAGGGCCTCCGCTATCCGCGGCATGTACTCGCTCATGGTGGCAGACATGTTGGCCAGGTAGTGGGATATGCCCCCCATTGTCTGTAGGATCTGCTGACCTATGTCAACACTCCTCCTGGACAAGTCTACCATGTCCCCTCTCAGATCTGCCGCTCGTGGAGTAGACCTGCCACGTCTAACCAACCTCCGCTTGGTCGGCGCCATCCTGGAGACACTTCGGGTGTCCTGTGGCAAGGTGCTTGGGCCCGGTACCTCCACAGTGGAGGTGGGAATGGCCGCAGGAGCACTAGATGGCCTTGGGGTGGAATGCGTTATGGAGCCTGATGCAGGCTCCTCAAAGTCCGCACTGTCGTCCATAGAGAACGGACCCAGCAGATCCACGGGCGAGAATCGGTGCTCCTCAGCACCAGATTTCCAATCGTCCGGCGAGTCCGTCCCCATGCCCCCAGCTTCTGGCCTCGGTGGTGTTACCTGGGGCAGCACTGCTGGCTGAGCTGCAAAACACAAATGAGGTTATTAGAGGAGAAGTGAGTGCCAGGGTCACAAGGTGATTCCAGCGCTACACACAGCATATGCACGACAAAAGCACCACCGCTATCAAAATCATCAGAGACATCACATTTCATGACCATCACCAAATTCTGCATTGCAATGATTCTCATGAGGCCATCATTATTTAGAAAACACTTTTATGATTCATCTATCATATATTATTGGTCGGATATGAGTGGGTGTGGCATCTATTGACCACATCATGCAATGGTGTATACTTTACTCACGTGGCATCACATCAGGCTCTGCTGCTGCTTGTGTGGCCGACCAGGGGTGGCTCCCCACTAGTGCCAGCACCCGCTCCTCGATGGCGGTGAGGTCGATGATGACTGGTGGCCTGCCACCCGTTCGTCTCTGCTCGGCCCTATTCTTGGAAAGCTTCTTCTGTAAAAGGTAACAACAGCACAACATGGCATGAGATCATTGCGTGATATCATAGGTCATAAGAACATAAGAATTAGGAACAGGAGGAGGCCATCTAGCCCCTCGAGCCTGCTCCGCCATTCAATAAGATCATGGCTGATCTGGCCGTGGACTCAGCTCCACTTACCCGCCCTCTCCCCGTAACCCTTAATTCCCTTATTGGTTAAAAATCTATCTATCTGTGACTTGAATACATTCAATGAGCTAGCCTCAACTGCTTCCTTGGGCAGAGAATTCCACAGATTCACAACCCTCTGGGAGAAGAAATTCCTTCTCAACTCGGTTTTAAATTGGCTCCCCCGTATTTTGAGACTGTGCCCCCTAGTTCTAGCCTCCCCTACCAGTGAAAACAACCTCTCTGTCTCTATCTTGCCTATCCCTTTCATTATTTTAAATGTTTCTATAAGATCACCCCTCATCCTTCTGAACTCCAACGAGTAAAGACCCAATCTACTCAATCTATCATCATAAGGTAACCCCCTCATCTCCGGAATCAGCCTCGTGAATCGTCTCTGTACCCCCTCCAAAACTAGTATATCCTTCCTTAAGTAAGGTGATCAAAACTGCACGCAGTACTCCAGGTGCAGCCTTACCAATACCCTATACAGTTGCAGCAGGACCTCACTGCTTTTGTACTCCATCCCTCTCGCAATGAAGGCCAACATTCCATTCGCCTTCCTGATTACCTGCTGCACCTGCAAACTAACTTTTTGGGATTCATGCACAAGGATCCCCAGGTCCCTCTGCATCTCAGCATGTTGTAATTTCTCCCCATTCAAATAATATTCCCTTTTACTGTTTTTTTTCCCAAGGTGGATGACCTCACACTTTCCGACATTGTATTCCATCTGCCAAACCTTTGCCCATTCGCTTAACCTATCCATATCTCTTTGCAGCCTCTCTGTGTCCTCTACACAACCCGCTTTCCCACTAATCTTTGTGTCATCTGCAAATTTTGTTGCACTACACTCTGTCCCCTTTTCCAGGTCATCTATGTATATTGTAAACAGTTGTGGTCCCTGCACCGATCCCTGTGGCACACCACTAACTACCGATTTCCGACCCGAAAAGGACCCATTTATCCCGACTCTCTGCTTTCTGTTCGCCAGCCATTTCCTCTGACTCCACGTACCTCGATCTTCTGCAGTAACCTTTTGTGTGGCACCTTATCGAATGCCTTTTGGAAATCTAAATACACCACATCCATCGGTACACCTCTATCCACCATGCTCGTTATATCCTCAAAGAATTCCAGTAAATTAGTTAAACATGATTCCCCCTTCATGAATCCATGCTGCGTCTGCTTGATTGCACTATTCCTATCTAGATGTCCCGCTATTTCTTCCTTAATGATAGTTTCAAGCATTTTCCCCACTAAAGATGTTAAACTAAGCATTTTCCCCACTACAGATGTCACAGACACTGATACAACACATAATCAACAGATGTAATCATGATTATTATGAAACTTATCATTCTTTACCTAAAGACGTACACCGTGAACGCAGGCTTTGACTACAACATTCCCGGTATAAGTGAAAGACCTCACATCTGATTTTAATCACTCATGACACTTGCAAATCAACTGATATAAATGTATAAGTACATGTAAATAAATGTAATACTTACTCTGGCGGATCCGACAAGGTCGTTTCAGCGCTTGCGGCATTGGTTGCCCTCACGCACCTCGTTGGTCGCTGACGAGACCACCTCGGCTGTGTCGGCCCATATCTTCTGCTAGGCCTTTGGGGTGGGCTTCCAACGCCCACCCTGGGTCAATTGACCCCAGCGTGACTTAGCCTCCTGCATGAGGGAGGCATTTGCCTCATCCAAGAATCTCCTCACTCTTTTTCGTCCTCCCAATTGTTCCTTTCCCAGCTCACTGCTCTCGCCACCATCAGTCTCCACAGCATGCTGTGTCGCCTCCTCCATCCCTTCCATTGTAACAACCAAATTTTCGCAAATATCTCAGTGGGAACAACTTAATTTTTGCTCAGAATTCTTTCTGCTGGTCGAAAATCTCCCTCCTACCTCTCAAAACAGCCAAACAAGCACACACCACACCATCACACACTTTCAGTTCCTCTCTGCTCCTTTTCTCTCTGTCTCCTCTTCTGCACATGTAATGGTGACCCCTGACCTCCGGAAACACGGGAAGCGAGCATTGCCATGTGACGGTGACACTTCATGGCAGAAGGCCAAAAATTTTTTATGCTAACGCTCATTTCAGATCACTCGCGGTAACGGCCATTTTAAAAAATGGAAAGTTAGGGTTTTGAAAATGGGCAATAATCCAGCAATCTCAAAACCCATATTTACCGCCCATGCTGGAAATAACGCCCATTTTTGGGTGATCTGCACAAAAGTGAAATGTCTAGCCCCATATGGTTTTAACCATACATGGGTTTGACTCAGTTCAGATTTCAGTAACTGAAGTAACAGGTTCAAACAAGTTTGAGAAAGAAACAGGATCATCTTTGAGTTCGGAACCAAAACAAAACAGCCAAAAAAATTGGTTCAAAAGCAAAACATTCTGTAAGGAGATCAGGAAGGCTCTGCAAACCTGTTATTAAACTGGATTTGTAGTTCATTTAAAAGAAAAAAGCCAGGGATTTTGGTATGTAATACATGTAATGTGGGAAAGGTTGCATTTGAGGGATACATACATTTTTTCAAGGGGGAAAGTCGTGTAGTGTATTATCACATGGTTTGCTGTGAGCATGCTCAGTTCTATCTGGCTCAATAAAGCCAGCACATGCAGTAGCAACTCACTGGCCCTGAATCCGTGATGCCCATGGGCGCGTGCACCTAATCCCGGAACTTGCAATCTGTTGAGAATCCTCTTGATAGATCGCACGCATCCGGAAGTAAAGGGCTTCCGTGGGCGGAGAGTTGGGCTATTTGCCCAACCTCTGCCCAGTGAATTCCTGTGAAATTCTTACGACTGATTAATTTTAAATATATGATATTTTAAATATATATATTTTAAGTGCTTGTGTGTTTTTGGGGGAACTCACCATAAGTATGAATGGGGATCCCCCACTTGGATTAGTTGGGCTGGCCCACGTGATCCAGGGTCAGGAGGAAGTGCTTACTTGCCTGGAATATGTGGGCCTCTGCGCGAAGGCCTCTGTATCTCCGGGACTACCAGGTAAATTCGTAGAGATTTTTCAGGTCGGAGGCATCTGCCCGTGGGAAGCCTCCGACTGCAATTTCTGGGCCATTATGTCTCTGACCTTCATTTGTTCTACCCACATATATTACATCGGCTAATAAAGGCAAGTATCCCATATGCTTTATCAACCACCATATCTACCTGTCCTGCTAACTTCAGGGATCTGTGGACATGCAATCCACAAGGTCCCTCAGTTCCTCTATGTTATGTATGCAACACCTTGTAACCAGCATTTTACCGCTACCAGAGGAGTGCCAAAGGATTCCAGCATCCCTTGGGAGCACTGCATATAAGCAGGCCTCCCATGCTGTGCCGGCACTCTGAAGTCAGAATAAAGAGACTAAGGTCACACTTACTCAAGTCTACAGTACTCAGTCACATTGCTTTATTTGAGACACAACAACTGGCGACGAGTAATAGATAATGAACCATCACGCGAAAATACAGAGAACTGTTGGTATCCTGGAGAAATTCTTAGAAGGTGGTGATTGGGACGCCTTCGTGGAGCGACCAATACTTCATGGCCAACGAGCTGGAAGGGAATGAGAACGCTGCCAAACGAAGGGCGATCCTCCTAATCGGTTGCGGGACAACAACCTATGGCCTCGTGAAGAATCTTCTTGCTCCAGTGAAACCAACAACCAAATCGTATGAAGAACGTGTACGCTGGTCTGGGAGCACCTAAATCCGAAGGAGAGCATTCTGATGGCAAGGTATCGATTTTATACATGTCAACGGTCTGAAGGCCAGGAAGTGGCGAGCTACGTCGCCGAACTAAGGCGCCTTGCAGGACATTGCGAATTCAGTGGATTCCTGGAGCAAATGCTAAGAGACTTTTTTGTGCTTGGCATTGGCCATGAGGTTATCCTTCGCAAACACCGAACCTGAGCAAAGCCATAACGATAGTCCAGGCATTTATGTCCACCAGCGATAACATCAAACAAATTTCGCAGCATAAAGATGCAGCGGCAAGTACTGTACACAAAGTAACATCGTTTTCAGGCAGGAATGCATATGGCAGAACGTACACGCTTGCAGCTGCACGACCTCAGATGACTCAGAGTCCGCCATCAAGTGTGGATGTGAGGCAATTAACACCTTGTTGGCACTGTGGAGGTGATCATCGAGTCCATCAATGGCACTTCAAACACTATGCATGAAAAGGCTGTGGAACAATGGGACACCTCCAGCGAATGTGCAGATGAGCTGCAAACCCTGCAAACCACCACATTGCAGAGGAAGACCGATCCATGGTGGATCAAATTGAACTAGAGACTCAAACCGAGGAGGCAGAAGTGTACGGGGTACACACCTTCACCACGAAATGTCCACCGATCATGTTAAATGTTGAATTGAACAGAATTCCAGTATCCATGGAATTGGACATGGGTGCGAGTCAGTCTATCATGAGCAAAAAGGCCGAGAGGCTGTAGTGCAACAAGGTACAAAGGCCCAAGCTGAGCCCTATTCATATCAAGCTGAGAACTTACACTAAAGAGCTGATCCCTGTAATTGGCAGTGCAGCAGTAAAAGTCTCCTATGATGGAGCGGTGCACGAACTACCACTATGGATTGTACCAGGAGATGGCCCCACACTGTTCGGCAGAAGTAGGCTGGGAAAAATCCGCTGGAACTGGGACGACATTCGAGCGCTTTCGTCCGTTGACGACGCCTCATGTGCCCAGGTTTTGAGCAAGTTCCTGTCGTTATTTGAGCAGGCCTCCCATGCTGTGCCGGCACTCTGGAGTCAGAATAAAGAGACTAAGGTCACACTTACTCAAGTCTACAGTACTCAGTCACATTGCTTTATTTGAGACATAACAGTCTGCACTTCCCAGTGTCAGAAAATGTTCTCAATCATTTTACCATCTTGACAGCTTAGTGTTGAGATGAAAGGGAGGCCAGGACATCACCGGTGGAGTGAGTGAAGGCCTGAACGACGCCAGAGGGATGAAGGCCAGGCCAGCAAAACCCCAGCCCTGCACGAGGTAAAAAGACATTCCGCCAGTTCAAGAACAACAAGGCATCGGGGCCGGATGGAATCCCGGCTGAGGCACTAAAGTTTGGCAGAGAGTCACTATTGGCACGAATGCATGACCTCATCTCTCTCATCTGGAAGGAGGAGAGCATGCAGGAGATCTCAGAGATGCAGTAATCATGACTATCTTTAAAAAAGGGGGACGTCCGACTGCGGCAACTACAGAGGAATCTCCCTGTTATTAGCCACTGGGAAGGTCATCGCTAGAATCCTCTTCAACCGTCTTCTCCCTGTGGCTGAGGAGCTCCTCTCGGAGTTACAGTGCGGATTCCGTCCAATACGGGTTACAACGGACATGATCTTTATGGCGCGACAACTGCAAGAGAAATGCAGGGAACAGCAGCAACCCTTGTACATGGCCTTCTTTGACCTTACAAAGGCCTTTAATACTGTTAACCACGAGGGACTATGGAGCGTCCTCCTCCGTTTCGAATGCTCCCAAAGGTTTGTCGCCATTCTCTGCCTGCTCCATGACGACATGGTGATCCTGACCAACAGATCCACCACAGACCCAATTCACATCTGGACCGAGGTCAAGCAGGGCTGTGTCATCACGCCAATCCTCTTTTCGATCTTCCTCGCTGCAATGCTCCACTTCACACTCAACAAGCTCTCCGCTGGAGTAGAACTAACTACAGAACCAGTGGGAACCTGTTCAACCTTCTTCGCCTCCAGGTCAGATCCAAGACCATCCCATCCTCTGACGTCGAGCTACAGTATGTAGATGACGCTTGTGTATGAACACATTCAGAGACTGAACTCCAAGTCATAGTCACCGAGGTGAAGCATAGGCCTTACACTAAACATCCGTAAGACAAAGATCCTCCACCAACCTGACCCCGCCACACAGCACTGCCCCCCAGTCATCAAGATCCACGGCACGGCCCTGGACAATGAGGACCACTTTCCATACCTCGGGAGCCTATTATCAGTAAGGGCAGACATCGACAACGAGTTTCAACACTGCCTCCAATGCGCCAGCGCAGCCTCCAGCTGCCCGAGGAAGAGAATGTTCGAAGATCAGGCCTTCAAATCTGGCACCAAGCTCATGGTCTACAGGGCTTTAGTGATACCTGCCCTCCTGTATGGCTCAGAGACGTAGACCATATAAAGTAGACACCTTAAATTGCTGGAGAAATACCACCAACGATGTCTCTGCAAGATCCTGCAAATCCCCTGGGCGGACAGACACATCAATGTTAGCATCCTCGATCAGGCCAACATGCCTTGCATCAAAGCACTGACCACACTCGACCAGCTCCGTTGGGCGGGCCACATTGTTTGCATGTCTGACACAAGACTCCCAAAACAAGCACTCTACTTGGAACTCCTACATGGCAAGCAAGCCCCAGGTGGGCAGAGGAACTGTTTCAAGGACACCCTCAAAGCCTCCTTGATAAAGTGCAACATCCCCACTGACACCTGGGGGTCCCTGGCCAAAGACCGCCCTAAGTGGAGGAAGAGCAATCGGGAGGGCGCTGAGCAACTTGGGTCTCGTCGCCGAGAGCATGCAGAAAACAAGTACAAGCAGCGAAAGGAGCGTGCGGCAAACCAGACTACCCACCCACCCTTTCATTCAACGACTGTCTGTTCCACCTGTGACAGAGGCTGTAATTCCCGTATTGGACTGTTCAATCACCCAAGAACTCGTTTTTAGAGTGGTAGCAAGTCTGCCTATGATGTTGAGATGAAAGATGGTGAGTGTATTGTTTTGAAATAATGTAATTGTTATTGGACTTTACAGAAGCTAATGTATTGGAGAATAGAGTCAACACTGAAAATATATCACGAAGCTATCAATCCTCTACAATCTCATGATCAGAAGAGTGCCACTAGAGTCTTCAGCGTTTATGACAAGAACACAAAGCAGCACTTCAAAGTTATCTACCAATACGAAATGTCTGCACGCAACAACACTGCTAAAGCTTTCCACAGCATTTCTCATCCTGCTGAACCTTGTCCCAGATAGTGGCTGAGCCAAGAACTTTGTTCCTTGAATGCAGAACTTCAAATTAACAATCATTTGCCAAATCAGGCATTCCAAAGCTCTGTGCTTATCTCTTATTTCATCAGGCTCTCCAATGGGGAAGATTTGCTCTGTGCATTATGTATTGCAAAATTGTAAAAGTGTTTGTAAAGAATGCATTTATGATTTTTGCTATACGTGGTATACAAAGGAAATCTCCCTCTTGAATCTTCTTGCCAGCTCAGTAAATATCAACATTGATTTTGTAGACCATTGGTCCTTGCTGCAGTTAGCACTGGCTGCACCTTGTCATGCCAACAGATACTGTATACATCAGAACATAAGAATTAGGAGCAGATGCAGGTCATACATCCCCTCGAGCCTGCTCCACCATTCAATAAGATCATGGCTGATCTTCAACCTCAACTCCACTTTCCAGCCCAATTCTCATAGCCCTTGATTCCCCAAAAATCTAAAAATCTAGCTCTAGATTTCACAGCCTGGAGAAACATCTTCCCAGCATCTACTCTGTCAAGCCCTCTCAGAATTTTATATATTTCAATGAAATCACCTCTCATTCTTCTAAACTCCAGAGTGTACAGTCCCAATCTAGTCAATCTCCTCATAGGATTACTCTCTCATCCCAGGAATCAATCTAGTGAACCTTTGTTGCACCTCCTCTAAGACAAGTATATCCTTCCTTACAAAAAAGGAGGCAGACAAAAAGCAGGAAACTATAGACCAGTTAGCCTAACATCTGTGGTTGGGAAAATGTTGGAGTCCATTATTAAAGAAGCAGTAGCAGGACATTTGGAAAAGCAAAATTCGGTCAGGCAGAGTCAGCATGGATTTATGAAGGGGAAGTCATGTTTGGCAAATTTGCTGGAGTTCTTTTAGGATGTAACGAACAGGGTGGATAAAGGGGAACCAGTGGATGCGGTGTATTTGGACCTCCATACGGCATTTGACATGGTGCCACATAAAAGGTTACTGCACAAGATAAAAGTTCACTGGGTTGGGGGTAATATATTAGCATGGATAGAGGATTGGCTAACTAACAGAAAACAGAGAGTTGGGATAAATGGTTCATTCTCTGGTTGCCAACCAGAGAACGAAGCAGTAACTAGTGGGGTGCTGCAGGGATCAGTGCTGGAGCCTCAACTATTTACAATCTATATAAACAACTTGGAAGAAGGGACTGAGTGTGACGTCGCCAAGTTTGCTGATGATACAAAGATGGGAGGAAAAGCAATGTGTGAGGAGGACACAAAAAATTTGCAAAGGGACATAGACAGGCTAAGTGAGTGGGCAAAAATTTGGCAGATGGAGTATAATGTTGGAAAGTGTGAGGTCATGCACTTTGGCAGAACAAATCAAAGAGCAAGTTAATATTTAAATGGAGAAAGTTTGCAAAGTGCCGCAGTACAGCGGGACCTGGGGCTTGAAATACAAAAGGATAGTATGCAGGTACAGCAAGTGATCAGGAAGGCCAATGGTACCTTTGAGATATTGGTATCTCATTGGTATTGGTGAGGCCACACCTGGAATACTGCGTGCAGTTTTGGTTTCCATATTTACAAAAGGATATACTTGCTTTGGAGGCAGTTCAGAAAAGGTTCACTAGGTTGATTCCGGGGATGAGGAAGTTGACTTATGAGGAAAGGTTGAGTAGGTTGGGCCTCTACACATTGGAATTCAGAAGAATGAGAGGTGACCTTCTTGAAACGCATAAAATTATGAGGGGGCTTGACAAGGTGCATGCAGAGAGGATGTTTCCACTGATGGGGGAGACTAGAACTAGAGGGCATGATCTTAGAATAAGGGGCCGTCCATTTAAAACTGAGATGAGGAGAAATTTCTTCTCTCAGAGGGTTTGTTAATCTGTGGAATTCGCTGCCTCAGAGAGCTGTGGAAGCTGGGACATTGAATAAATTTGACAGAAATAGACAGTTTCTTAAACAATAAGGGGTTATGGGGAGCGGGCAGGGAATTGGAGCTTAGTCCGTGATCAGATCAGCCATGATCTTATTGAATGGCGGAGCAGGCTCGAGGGGCCGTATGGCCTACTCCTGCTCCTATTTCTTATGCTCTTATGTTCTTATGTAATATGATTCTAACTACTTTCTAGCAAAGGATAACATTTTTCAGCAGGGCATTGAACCCTAGCAAATTCCTTTAAAGTGGAAAAAGCACCGAAACATTTCACAATTACTTGTCTCCTACGTTTGGTTGCTTTTTGGCTCTATTTTAACTATTTATTTTCTCATTAACACATTACATCCACCCAGAGGGAAATGAGTACTCCTCTGAGGTCCTCCCTTTAGTTTTTTCACTCTCTTCAACCTTGGTGGTATCCTGCATTATAGGCTTTGGCCTTTCATTCCGAACAAGTGTTTTCTATAGGTTTAGGATAAATAGCATGAATCAGTTTTCCTTTCCAGTATCTCCATCTATCCCTTAGGAGAAGCATCCTAGTCTCGCTTGACACCTTCCCAATTTGGATTCAGCTAAGATTGTGAACTCACGATGTGCTGAGTTTGAATTCTGGTTCCATGGTGCAACATGGCAAGTTGCCACTGCGGGTAGCATGTTTGGTGGTGTGCCAACTTGCAAGCTTTAGGTTCAATATTCAAGTATATTTAAGCACCAGTGCCAAAGCTTGCCCTGCAGCAATATGGGCACTCACGTGCCTATGTGCGAGAGATGAAGGGTCTGCCTGCGTGCTTTGCATGCCTCCTCTGTGATACAGGCCAAGTTGAAGTTAACCTTTTGTTTCATACAGTCTGTCATGTATCCTACATGGCTACTGTTGGTACTATCACAAGGTGTGCCACCAGAGGGCACAGCAGTGGGAGACTCGTAGGTTACCTGTACAGGTGTGCCTAGCCTGGCAGGCCACCAGGTGTGATCCGCACTCTGGAGTTAACTAATAAAGGACTAAGGTCACTACAGTTCAAATACAACACATTGCCTCGTGGAGTCATTACTAGAGCATCTAAGGTCACTACACAGTCTCTGGCAGTATACTTAGAGTAACCGAACTAGGGCTACTTTGGCAATCTTCCATCGACCTGCAAATTTTTCTTTGACTTATACTACACCATTGCAAACATTTTGTATACTGTCCCTAATCGGAAGACACCCATTTGCTCTGAAGAGGGCAACCCTCCATTGCTGTGCCTCCAGGATTAACATAGTTGAGGACAGCATCCTCAAATGGGGTTGTCCAGTGTCTGATCCCACTACTTCTACCTCTGTTCAGCCAGGAAGCCAAAGCTGGCTGGGAGTATTTTACTGCAGCTTGGTTTTAAGTGCGAGCAGCAGCCCTTTAAGGTTGGCTCATTGGATGTCTTGCCCATGTATGCAGAGCGTTCCCTATCCATGCCTTTAAGATAATACATACTTAATGTGTGTATTATCTTAATATGTTATCTCACAATATTACACAAAGTCAGCTTATTATAATTGACAAGTTTTAGAACTTTTTGACTATTTTCCACAGAAAGGATTGGGGTTTTTGAGCAAAGTGTATTCTTACAGGTTTAAAGAATAAAAACCTCTTAAACGAAAGGTGGTTAATATGCAAGATCACAGGATCCCCATAATCCCTGAATCCCTTATCATTCAAAAATCTGTCTATCTCCACCTTAAATATATTCAAAGACCCAGCCTCCACAGCTCTCTGGGGTAGAGAATTCCAAAGAGTCACAACCCTCTGAGAGAAGAAATTCCTCCTCATTTCTGTTTTAAATGGGAAACCCCTTATTCTGAAACTATGTCCCCTAGTTCTAGATTTCCCCACGAGGGGAAATATCCTCTCTACATCTACCCTGTCAAGCCCCTCAGAATCTTATGTTTCAACAAGATCACCTCTCATTCTTCTAAACTCCAATGAGGAAAGGCCCAACTTGCTCAACCTTTCTTCATATGACAACCCCTTCATCTCAGGAATCAACCTCGTGAACCTTCTCTGAACTGCCTCCAATGCATGCATATCCTTCCTTAAATAAGGAGACCAAAACTGTACGCAGTACTCCAGGTGTGGTCTGTCCAATGCCCTGTACAGTTGGAGCAGGACTTCCCTTCTTTTATACTCCATCCCCCTTGCAATAAAGGCCAACATTCCATTTGCCTTCCTGATTACTTGCTGTACCTGCTTGCTAACTTTTTGCATTTCATATACAAGAACCCCCAGATCCCTCTGTACTACAGCATTTTGTAATGGCTATCCCATTTAAATAATAATTTGCTTTTTTATTTTTCCTACCAAAGTGGATAACCTCACATTTTCCCACGTTATAGTCCTTCTGCCAAATGTTTGCCCACTCCCCACTCACTGAGCCTATCTATATCCCTTTTGTAGATTCTTTGTGTCTTCCTCACAACTTGCTTTCCCACCTGTCTTTGTATCTGTTACATTCGGTCCCTTCATCCAAGTCATTAATATAAATTGTAAATAGTTGAGGCCCCAGCACTGATCCCTGCGGCACCCCACTAGTTACAGTTTGCCAACCTGAAAATGATCCATTTATCCCGACTCTCTGTTTTCTGTTTGACAATCCTCTTTCCACGGTAATATACCGTGAGCTCTTATCTTGTGCAGTAATCTTTTGTGTGGCACCTTATCGAATGCTTTCTGGAAATCCAAATACACAACATCTACTGGTTCCCCTTTATCCACTTTGCTTGTTACATCCTCAAAGAACTCCAGCAAATTTGTCAAACATGATTTCCCTTTCATAAAAACATGCTGACTACTTGACTGCATTATGATTTTCTAAATGCCCTGCTACTACTTCCTTAATGATGGACGCCAGCATTTTCCCAATGACAGATGTTAGGCTAATAGTCTATAATGTCCTGCTTTCTGTCTCCCTCCTTTCTTAAATAGGGGTGTTACATTACCTCTCCAGAATTCAGGGAATTTTCATCCACTATCTCTGTAGCCACTTCTTTTAAGACCCGAGGATGCAGGCCTTCAGGTCCAGGGGACTTGTCCACCTTTAGTCCCATTAGTTTGCCTGGTACTTTATCTCCAGTGATAGTGATTATTTAAAGCTCCCCCCTGCCCCAATAGCTCCTTGATGATCAATTATTGGGATGTTTTTAGTGTCCTTTACCGTGAAGACCGATACAAAATATTTGTTCAAAGTCTCTGCCGTTTCCCTGTTTCTCATTATTAATTCCCCAGTCTCATCCTCCAAGGAACCAACATTTACTTTAGCTACTCGTTTCCGTTTTATATAGCTGTAGAAGCTCTTACTGTCTGTTTTTATATTTCTTGCTAGTTTGCTCTCATATGCTATCTTCTCTGTCTTTATTATTTTTTTTAGTCGTCCTTTGCTGGTTTCTAAAAATTTCCCAATCCTCTTCACAACATTGTATGCCTTTGTTTTAAATTTGATACCATCCTTTACTTCCTTAGTTAGCCAGGGATGGTTCATCCTTCTCTTAGCATCTTTTTTTCTCACTGGAATAAATCTTTGCTGAGGGTTATGGAAGACCTCCTTAAATGTTTGCCACTGCTTTTCTACAGTTTTACCCTTTAATATATTTTCCCAGTCCACTTTAACCAACTCTGCCTTCATGCATTTGTAATTACCTTTCTGGAAATCCAAATACACGACATCTACTGGTTTCCCTTTATCCAGGGGTCACTAGTTTGAGACCTAGCTTTCTCACTCTCAAACTGAATGTGAAATTCTACCATGCTATGATCACTCTTCCTAAGAGGATAATTCACTACAAGATCATTAATTAATCCAAACTCGTTACACATTACCAGATCTAAAATAGTCTGCTCCCTGGTTGGTTCCACAACGTATTGTTCCAAGAAACCATCCCGCATACACGCCAAGAACTCTTCCTCAAGGCTACCTTTGCTAATTTGATTTGTCCAATCAATATGAAGATTAAAATCGCCCATGATTATTGCTGTACCTTTCTTAAAAATCTCCATTATTTCTTGATTTATACTCTGCCACAGAGTGGCTACTGTTTGGGGGCCTGTGGACCACTCCCACGAGTGACTTTTTTCCCTTATTATTTTTTATCTCCACCCAAACTGATTCTACACCTTGATCTTCTGAGCCAATATCATTTCTCACTACTGCACTGATCTCATCCTTTATTAGCGGAGCTACCCCACCTCCTTTTCCTTTCTGCCTATCCTTACGAAATAGCAAATACCCCTGAATATTCAGATCCCAGCATTGGTCACATTGCAACCACGTCTCTGTAATGGTAATCAGATCATACCATTTATTTCTATTTGTGCCGTCAACTCATCTTATGCTTTGTGCGTTCAGGTATAGAGCTTTTAATTTTGTCTTATGTGTATACACTCTGTCCCTACTTGTCACACTCTGGTTATCATTACCCCAATCACTACCCTGCAGTTTCGCCTCCCCCTTTCGCTTCGACTTTTTAAATTTCCGTTCACCGGATCCCTCCCCCCTCTCCTGATATCAGTCCTAAAGTTATATAAGAACATAAAAACATAAGAAAGAGAAGTAGGCCATATGGCCCTTTGAGCCTGCTCCGCCAATCAACAAGATCATGGCTTAGCTTCTTGCTCAACTCCACCTTCCCACACTATCCCCATATCCCTAAATTCTCTTAGTTCCCATAAAATTATCAACCTCTGTCTTGAATATACTCAACGACTGAGCATCCACAACCCTCTGGGATAGAGAATTCCAAAGATTCATCACCCTCTGAGTGAAGAAGTTTCTCCTCAGCTCAGTCATAAATGGCCGACCCCTTATTCTGAGACTGGGTTCCAGACTCTCCAGCTAGGGGAAACATCCTCTCCGCATCTACCCTGTCAAACTCCTTAAGAATTTTATATGTTTCAATTATATCAGCTCTCATTCTTCTAAACTCTAGGGAAATATAGGCCTAGTGTACTCAATAGAATTATATTTTATTAGTTTGCACCCGTATACGCATGTATGACTCCCACTGTTTAACTTAAAGTAAAATTCGGGATTAACTTTTGCCCTGCTATTTACTATCTTATATAATTCTATAAGATCACCTCTTAGACACCTCAAATTCAGAGTGAAAAGCCTAAATCTCTGAGTTCTTTCTTCATAACGTAGACCTCTCTCCGTTACTTATTGTGCTCCATGTTTCCTGGTATGTCAGTAAAGTAACCCACCTAATATACATAAGAACATAAGGATGAGGAGCAGGAGTAGGCCATTCGGCCCATGAGCCTGCTCCACCATTCAATGAGATCATGGCTGATCTTCTACCTCAACTCCACTTTCCTGCACTATCCTCATATCCCTTGATTCTCTCAATATCCCCAAATCTATCGATCACTGGCAAATACTGTGCCTCCACAGCCCTCTACGGTAGAGAATTCCAAAGATTCACCACCCTCTGAGTGAAGATATTTCTCCACATCTCAGTTCTAAATGGTCAACCCCTTTATTCTGAGACTGTGACCTCTGGTTCTAGACTCCCGCGCCAGGGGAACCATCCTCCCTGCATCTACCCTGTCAAGCCCTGTAAGAATTTTGCATGTTTCAATGAGATCAACTCTCATTCTTCTAAACGCTAGAGAATATAGGCCTAGCGTACTCAATCTCTCATAGGACAATCCTATGGAAGAAAAATCAGGCAACTTTCTCTTCAGGCCTTTTTCCAATAATCGCTACATTCTAGAGATTCAGTGCACCCGGGCGTAGACCCAGGAAACTCTTCTATAAATTGCATGGATTAAATGACGTGCGTCCAAAGGGGCAGGAGTAGGCCCTTCAGCCCCTTGTGCAAGTTCCACCATTCCATTAGATCGTGGCTGATCTGTACCTTACCTCGATTGACTCACCTTGGGTACAACAGCTCCTATTCCTTCATCTAAGTAATTTACAAATATAATCAAAAGCTGAAACCCCAGTACAGATCCCTGGGACACCACTAGTCACCTCCTGCCAATTTTGAGTACATACCCATTATCCATATTGTCTTTTTTGGACACTAAGGTCTGGATTTTCCTGACCTCGATAGGTCCGTGGCGGGCGACGTCAGTGGCGGGTCCTGACCTCGCTGCTGTCTCCATCCCAGCCTCCAAAATGAATTTGCTCGCCCAGCACGTTTCCCGGCCAATTAGAGGAAGCGGGTCTGGTGATGTCATTTGATGACGGGTTATCAGCCGGTTTCCTTAAAGGGACGGTGGCCAACTTTATTTTGACATTTGTACTGTCAGTGTTCCACAGTATTGAGGTGCTGAAAACACTGACAAGCACTGCACAAAGGTACAGGGTTGCACCCAGGCTCTCCCATGACTCCATCCATTTGCTTATGGAGGGAGTCACAGGACACAGGGAGGTCCTCTTCCCTTCCCATGAGCAACCATCTCCAAAAGAGATCAACGCAGACTGGTTGCCCATTGCAGAGGAGGGCACAAGCAGTGATGTGGTCAGGAGGACCAGGCAGCAGTGGTGCAAACATTTCAATGATCTCAGTAGATCACGAAATGTTATGACAAAACCACACTTATCCACATCACTCTGCCTTCCCTACCCTACTCCTACACATTCTTACTCACACCAACTTACCTTACACCTCCACCCATCCCTCTCTTTCTACATTATCACATCCCCATCTCGGGGTAGCCACCCCTCACACCTAGTGCAATCATACCAACTAATAACACACAATGGTATTTTATGCAACGTTCATGTAAAGTTTCTGTTAATGTGCCGACAAACATTGAAACCTTTATTTTCAACACTTTGTGTTGTTGGACAGATTTGTGCGCACCTTTGGAAGTTGCAGTGAATGGTGAGACATAACTGAATGGTGATGAGTGTGAAAAGAATGGCTAGGGCATTGTAGGGATGCTTTATGGTGTTGATGTGGTGTGGTGCCAACCTGGAGCGTCTTGTGGCTGCCAAGGAGTACAGCATCAAATGAAGTAAATCTGGCCATGGTGGGGCTATCCCTGGCCTCCCGGGCAGCATTGTGCTCGGGTGCTGATGCCCTGTGTCCTGTGTAGCATCAGGTGATTTGCGGAGAAAGTTGGTGTTGTTGGTGGTGCTGGTGTACCCTGTGCTGCTAGTGTTGGGGCTGATCGTGATGGGATTCTGAGGACCAAGGTGAGAGAGTTTCAAGGGCACTCATGCTGATGGAATAGATGGCAGGTGAAGTAGAGATGACAGAATTGATCTGTCAATGGTGGGCGAGGTAATGAGGTCAGACTGGACGGGGACTTGTGTAAAGACGTGTAGCATCCTGAATCTGTAGTGGAAATGCAGTTTCGAGAAGCTAATGGTTAAGGGAACATTTCTCAATCAGCTGGGAGCTTTGACTTGACATTTGAAGCTGTCAACTCATCAGCTGATTCAATGGCCACTAACATCCTGCCTCAGCTTCACAGATGATGTCTAGGCACAGCGGGAAACCAGTGGGCTTTCTGCCAAGTTTAAAAAGCTGGGGAAAAAACTATTGATAAGTGTCTGTAAACAAGCCACTAATGGTTTTAATTGGCTCCCCCTCTGCTGCGTGTCGGGCCTGCTCAGCACTGACAGACCCGACATTTGATAAAGACGCGTGGCGGCAGGTTGACAGCAGGGTCCCGACCCACTGGGGAAAATAAACTTTCCCACCTGACCCGCCACTGATCGTGCCCACTGACCCCCTGAAAAACCCAGCCCTAAGGGAATCAAGGGATATGGGGATAGTGCAGGAAAGTGGAATTGAGGCAGAAGATCAGCCATGATCTTATTGAACTGCGGAGCAGACTCAAGGGGCTGAATGGCCTTCTCCTGCTTCTATTTCTTATGTTCCCTGTCTCCTACTTCCTAACAAGTTCCCTACTCATGTCAATAGGTTGCTTCCAATTCCATGCTCTCTCATTTTTGTTAATCGTGTCTTATGTGGAACCTTATCGAATGCCTTCTGGATTTCCATATAAATAACAGTGCAGCTATAATGGTTACTCTGCATGTTCATCTTAGTGTGCAATAAAACAGCTTTACGTTTCCTATCTGGCCTCATCTCACCAAATGTTTGTTTGGCTTTCCTTTGGAGAGACTGAAGAAGTGCACATGCGAATGACATGAATATCTGGTTCAGGTCACAAGGTATTATTGTCACATCTCCAGGTCACGCTATCACACATGCAGATAAAGGCCATGGTGAGTCAACTCAATGATAAGATGCTTGGACCTCTTGTGGGAGTGACATCACTGTACCCAAGGAGGTATCTGCAATGAACCCGAATGCGTAACAGTAACGTGTAACAGTTGCAAATGATCGTCTTAGAATCTGTTATTAGGAATATTAACAGATACACAAATCATTAAAAGTAGCAATGTAGGTTAACAAAGCCAAAAAAGGTGCAAACAAAGCACTTGGGTTCATTTCCAGAGGAATGGAATTCAAACGCAGAGTAGTTATGTGAAACTTATATAGAACATTGGTTGGACCACACTTCGAGTACTGTGCACAGTTCTGGTCTTCATATTACAAAAATGGATATAGAAGCACTGGTGAAAGTGCAATAAAGATTTACAAGGATGATACAGAGAGATTACAATTATCAGGAAAAATTGAACAGTTTGAGGCTCTTTTCAAAAGGTCTTAGTCAGAAGGCTGTGTATACATTCTGTGCAAGGAGATGTAGAGAGGATCGGGGCCGAAATTGCCCTCAGCGGGAAATTGGGGAGGGCAATTAGATTTATCCGGAAATTTACCGCCCAGCGTGTGTCAAAGGGAAGAGCCGGAAAATTCGGCTCTTTAACTCTGACACCGCCTCCCAGCGCTTTGGGGTCCTGTTTGAGACGGTGTAGGGGTGGGCCGGGATGACGTCAGTGCTGATATATTGCAACGTCCCTCCCCTTCACTTAAACTGCTCAGCGCCCTCTCAGATGCACATCCTCCACTTAGGGCGGTCTTGGGGCCAGGGACTCCCAGGTGTCAGTGGAGATGTTGCACTTTATCAGCGAGGCTTTGAGGGTGTCCTTGTAGCATTTCGGCTGCCCACCTTTGGCTCGTTTGCCGTGAAGGACCTCCGAGTAGAACACTTGCTTTGGGAGTCTCGTGTCTGGCATGCGAACTATGTGGCCTGTGCAGCGGAGGTGATCGAGTGTGGTCAGTGCTTCAATGCTGGGTTTGGTAGCCTGGACGAGGACGCTGATGTTGGTGCGTCTGTCCTCCCAGGGGATTTGTAGGACCTTGCGGAGACATCGTTGGTGATATTTCTCCAGCAACTTGAGGTGTCTACTGTACATGGTCCATATTCAAAAGGGAGTTAGATGAAGTCCTTACTATGAGGGGGATCAAAGGGTATGGCAAGAAAGCAGGAAGTGGGTACTTAAGTTGCATGTTCAGCCATGAACTCATTGAATGGCGGTGCAGGCTAGAAGGGCCGAATGGCCTACTCCTGCACCAATTTTCTATGTTTCTATGTTTCTATGTCTCTGAGCCATACAGGAGGGCGGGTATTACTACAGCCCTGTAGACCATGATCTTGGTGGCAGTTTTGAGGACCTGTTCTTCAAACACTCTTTTCCTCAGGCAGCCAAAGACTGCACTGATGCACTGGAGACGGTGTTGGATCTTGTCATCAATGCCTAATCTTGTTGATAGGAGGCTCCCGAGATATGGGAAATGGTCCATGTTGTCCAGGGCCGCACCGTGGATCTTGATGACTGGGGACAGTGCTGTGCGGTGAGGACAGGCTGGTGAAGGACCTTTGTCTTACGGATGTTTAGTGTAAGGCCCATGCTTTCGTACGCCTCAGTAAGTACATCGACTACGTCCTGGAGTTCAGCCTCTGTGTGTGCGCAGACGCAGGCGTCGTCCACGTATGCATTTAAGGGAAAGCTATATAAGCAGATGAGGAAGAAAGGAATAGAAGGATATGTTGATGGGGTTAGATGAGGTAAACAGAGTGAGAAAAAACTTGTGTGGAGCACAATGGCCTGTTTCTGTGCTGTACATTCTGTGTAACCCTGTAGATGATGGGGCAGGTTTTTGACCCCTCCCACTTTCCAGACGGTAATCTGTGGGATTCTTTTGGAGACCTCTCCTGATTTCAATTCCGTTGAAGATATTGGAATGAAGATCAGGCGGGTTCTACAAAGGGCGTGTGATCCTCACCACCAGGCAGTGAAGACAACAATCTACCCCGATGTTTTTCACTGAAGTGGCAAACTGCCCTAAGCACCAAAGTCAAATCTTCATCAATAAAGAGATGCAGTAGAATCTGGTGGTGCTCCGTGCAGGCAGAAATGTTGTTTGTAACCAAACTGCCCCCAGGTCTGATTATGTCAACACTGCACTATATCAGGAACATATTGGAACATGTTAGGTTTTTTTTAAGTTGCTTTAGGGGCTATGCAGGTTAAATTATGAGGACAGGTTGCATAGACTGAGTTAAATTCCGCCAGTAGAGAAGATTAAGGTGTAATATAATTGAAGTGTTTAAGATGATTAAATTAGTTGATTGGGTCGATAGAGAGAAACTATTTCCTCTGGTGGGGGAGTTCAGAACAAGGAGGCATAACCTTAAAATTAGAGCCAGGCCGTTCAGGAGTGTTGCACCTCTTCACACAAGGGGAGGTGAAAATCTGGAACTCTCTCCCTCCAAAACGTTGTTGAGGCTGGGGGTCAACCGAAAACTTCAAAACTGAAATTGATAGATTTTTGTTAGGCAAGGGTAGTATGGGTTACGGAACCAAGGCGGGTAGATGGAGTTAAGACACAAATCAGCCATGGTCCAATTGAATAACGGAACAAGCTCAAGGGGCTGAATGGCCTCCTCCTGTTGCCATGTTAAGTGAGGAATTTGAAAAGAGTGAAAATGTCTTGCTCACAAGTCTCTCTGGAAGAGTCCACTCAGAAACGGATCCATACATTGGCTTTGCCCACCATGTTCCTGTGAAATGTGTTATCACTAGAGTATCTTTGGGCCCAGGTTTCCGCCCCCTGCAAAGACGGCACACCTCCAAAAGGCGCGCTGACTTTCTAGAATAAAAAGGGTGCTGAAAACTTACCTTGTGATTCTCCGGTCTCCTCAGGACGTCTTCGGCCTCGGCATAGCGTGGCTCAGTGGATTGGGGGTGGAGCCAGGTCCCGGTGCTGAAAACAGTGCCAGGACCCCTGCACATGCGCGCTAGAGTGTGCGCGCATGTGCAGTAGCTCCTCGCAGCCTGATGCTCTGCAGGCCCACTGCCGCGTTGTATGAATTGAACTGATAAATAGTTTTCAATTTTGAAAGCTGGTATAAGTTCATCATTGCAGTTCAACCTCTGGTACTGACCAGAGCAGCTAAAATGTACCAAGTATTTGGGTGAGTTTATCTGATGGCACTGTATTTCTGATATTTTAAATATTTCACAGCTGGTTATTATCTTAATGTCAAATCTTGTAAATAAAAGGCTGACAATAATAACTTGTGTGTGAGAATATTTTTTACTGTAGAATCGTCTGACCTATCTGAATGTTGTGTGTGGGTGGGTGCTGAGGAGAAGAGTGTCTGTAATTGAGTTAGTGTAAAGTTCGGTATTGTGCCTCTGAAATTGTCTCGGGTGAAAAAATTCCTGGTTGTTGCAGTGTGCGAGTTCTTTATGCTGTCACAGACTGCCGAGGCCCTAAGCTCTGTAGTTCCCTCCCAAATAAACCTCTATGCCTCCCCTCTCGTTCAGCCTCACCCCCTTGCCCCCCGCATTCATCCTCCGTTCACCACCACTTCCCCCCCGCGTTCAGACTCCTTTCAGCTCCTCCCTCCCATCGCGTTCAGTCTCCGTTCAGCCTCCTCCTCCCTTCCGTTCAGCCCCTCCCCCCTCCTCCCCCTCCCTCCCTCCACCCCCTCCCTCCATCCTCCACTCCCTCCCTCCCCCTCCCCCCTCCCTCTCCCCTCCGCCCCCTCCCCCCCTCCCCCCACCCCCTCGCTCCTACCCCCCGTCCACCCCCTCCTTCCTCGTCCCCCCCACGCCTCACTGTCAGAAACACAGAGAGAGAGACACTGACAGACACTGACAGAGAGAGAGACACTGCCAGATACTGACAGAGACACTGACAGAGACATTGAGACGCTGACAGAAACACCTTCCCTTCACATAAAGGTAGGACTTCTATTTTTCATTTGTTATTGATTGGTTGCTTATTACTTTGGCCTTGGTGCTTTAGGTGTAGGGTTCCTTCTATTTTTTATTTGTTAATTAATTGCTTATTTCTTTTTGTGCTTCGTTTAGTGCTTGGTGCTTTAAATGTACTGCTTTGTTTAGTGCTTTAAATATACTTATACACAAAATACTTATGCACAGCAACATGTGTGCACACTATGTCCGTGCAGCAGAGCTCGTCTCCAGTCGTCTTGGTTAATCCTTGCTACTGGACCAAGACATAGCTCTGTCAAGCCCATGTGGTGGCTGGTGTACAACCGCCACCACACGTTAAAAAAAATCCACGCACAGGCATCTTCCACCCTTCAAGATTTAGTCCATCATTGAAACACCTGCGAACTTTTTGAGTGGAAGCAAGGCATCCTCGATTCGAGGGACTGCCTATGATGATGAAATATACTTATGCTTCTTTAATTTTGTTGTGAAGATGTTTAGTGCTTTGGAAAATCGTCAACTTCTCTCCCCCCCCCCGTCCCCCCCATCCCGTCCCCCCCGATTGATGCCTCAGCCGGGAGCCTACACTTGTTTATTTATAAAAAGAGAAACAAATGTCCTCACTCAGCAGGTATATAAGGCAAAATATCATTGCAAGAGGTTTTAGGCCATTTTAAATGATGTGTTTAATGCTTTAGTCCTTTGTGTTTAATGTTTCCCACCCCCCGTCTCTGGCTGTGCCTGCACTGAACTTAACTGTAGGTAATGTTTTTCAGAACTTACAAAAGTGGACACTTACTCCATTCTAAGTTAGTTTGGAGTAAGTTTTCGCTGCCTAAACTTGCAAAACAGGCCTAAGTGGCTGGACACACCCACTTTTGAAAAAAAAAATGGAACTAAGATGAAACTAAACTAGCTGAGTAGAACTGGAGCAAACTAAATGCTGAGAATTGCAATTTCTAAGATACTCCAAACTAAACTAGTTGCAACTCCACCCGAAACTTGGGCCCTTTGCTTCTACAATCACTGTCTCACAGCACACAGATATATAGCCAAGTCAGGTTTCAACCCGACCTGCTGACAGCATCTTCATTTTCCCAGCACTGGCATGATTGAACAAGGTAAACTATGCAAATACTTCTACCTCAACTCCACTTTCCTGCACTATCCCCATATCCCTTGATTCCTTTAATATCCCCAACTCTATCGATCGCTGGCAAATACTGTGCCTTCACAGCCCTCTGCGGAAGAGAATTCCAAAGATTCACCACCCTCTGAGTGAAGAAATTTCTCCGCATCTCAGTCCTAAATGGTCAGCCCCTTATTCTGAGACTGTGATCTCTGGTTCTAGACTCCCGCGCCAGGGGAACCATCCACCCTGCATCTACCCTGTCAAGCCCTGTAAGAATTTTGTATGTTTCAATGAGATCACCTCTCATTCTTCTAAACGCTAGAGACTCAATCTCTCATAGGACAATCCTATGGAAGAAAAATCAGGCAACTTCCTCTACAGGTCTTTTTTGCAATAATCGCTACACCCAAGAGATTCAGTGCACCCGGGCGTAGACCCAGGAAACTCTTCTATAAATTGCATGGATTGAATGACGTGCGTCCAAAGGGGCAGGAGTAGGCCTTTTAGCCCCTTGTGCATGTTCCACCATTCCATTAGATCGTGGCTGATCTGTACCTTACCTCGATTGACTCACCTTGGGTACAACAGCTCCTATTCCTTCATCTAAGTAATTTACAAATGTAATCAAAAGCTGAGACCCCAGTACAGATCCCTGGGACACCACTAGTCACCTCCTGCCAATTTGAGTACGTACCCATTATCCATATTCTCTTTTTTGGACACTAAGGTCTGGATTTTCCTGACCTTGGCAAGTCCGTGACAAGCGACGTCAGTGGCGGGTCCTGACCTCGCTGCTGTCTCCATCCCAACCTCCAAAATGAATTTGCCCTGATTGGGCTTGCTAAGTCCGCCCAGCACGTTTCCCGGCCAATTAGAGGAAGTGGGTCTGGTGATGTCATTTGATGATGGGTTATCAGCCGGTTTCCTTAAAGGGACGGTGGGCAACTTTATTTTGACATTTGTACTGTCAGTGTTCCACAGCATTGAGGTGCTGCAAACACTGACAAGCACTGCACAAAGGTACAGGGTTGCACCCAGGCTCTCCCATGACTCCATCCATTTGCTTATGAAGGGAGTCACAGCACACAGGGAGGTCCTCTTCCCTTCCCATGAGCAGAAGAGACCTCCAAAAGAGATCAACACAGACTGGTTGCCCATTGCAGAGGAGGGCACAAGCAGTGATGTGGTCAGGAGGACCAGGCAGCAATGGTTCAAACGTTTCAATGATCTCAGTAGATCACAAAATGTTACGACAAAACCACACTTATCCACATCACTCTGCCTTCCCTAACCTACTCCTACACATTCTTACTCACACCAGCTTACCTCACACCTCCACCCATCCCTCTCCTTCTACATTATCACATCCCCATCTCGGGGTAGCCACCCCTCACACCTAGTGCAATCATACCAACTAATAACACACAATGATGTTTTATGCAATGTTCATGTAAAGTTTCTGTTAATGTGCCGGCAAACATTGAAAACTTTATTTTCAACACTTTGTGTTGTTGGACAGATTTGTGCGCACCTTTGGAAGTTGCAGTGAATGGTGAGACATAACTGAATGGTGATGAGTGTGAAAAGAATGGCTAGGGCATTGTAGGGATGCTTTATGGTGTTGATGTGGTGTGGTGCCAACCTGGAGTGTCTTGTGGCTGCCAAGGAGTACAGCATCAAATGAAGTAAATCTGGCCATGGTGGGGCTATCCCTGGCCTCCCGGGCAGCATTGTGCTCGGGTGCTGATGCCCTGTGTCCTGTGTAGCATCAGGTGATTTGCAGAGAAAGTTGGTGTTGTTGGTGGTGCTGGTGTACCCTGTGCTGCTAGTGTTGGGGCTGATCGTGATGGGATTCTGAGGACCAAGGTGCGAGAGTTTCAAGGACACTCATGCTGGTGGAATAGATGGCAGGTGAAGTAGAGATGACAGAATTGATCTGTCAATGGTGGGAGAGGTAATGAGGTCAGACTGGATGGTGACTTGTGTAAAGACATGTAGCATCCTGAATCTGTAGTGGAAATGCAGTTTCGAGAAGCTAATGGTTAAGGGAACATTTTTCAATCAGCTGGGAGCTTTGACTTGACATTTGAAGCTGTCAACTCATCAGCTGATTCAATGGCCACTGACATCCCGCCTCAGCTTCATAGATGAGGTCTAGGCACAGCGGGAAACCGGTGGGCGATCTACCAAGTTCAAAAAGCTGGGATAAAAACTATTGTTAAGTGTCTGCAAACAAGCCACTAATGGTTTTAATTGGCTCCCCCACTGCTGCGTGTCGGGCCTGCTCAGCACTGACAGACCCGACATTTGATAAAGACGCGTGGCGGCGGGTTGACAGCAGGGTCCCGACCCACTGGGGAAAATAAACTTTCCCACCTGACCCGCCACTGATCGTGCCCACTGACCCCCTGAAAAACCCAGCCCTAAGGGAATCAAGGGATATGGGGATAGTGCAGGAAAGTGGAGTTGAGGTAGAAGATCAGCCATGATCTTATTGAACTGCGGAACAGACTCAAGGGGCTGAATGGCCTTCTCCTGCTTCTATTTCTTATGTTCCCTGTCTCCTACTTCCTAACAAGTTCCCTACTCATGTCAATAGGTTGCTTCCAATTCCATGCTCTCTCATTTTTGTTAATCGTGTCTTATGTGGAACCTTATCGAATGCCTTCTGGATTTCCATATAAATAACAGTGCAGCCATAATGGTTACTCTGCATGTTCACCTTAGTGTGCAATAAAGCAGCTTTACGTTTCCTATCTGGCCTCATCTCACCAAATGTTTGTTTGGCTCTCCTTTGGAGAGACTGAAGAAGTGCACATGCGAATGACATGAATATCTGGTTCAGGTCATTATTATCACATCTCCAGGTCACGTTATCATATATGCAGATAAAGGCCACGGTGAGTCAACTCAATGATAAGATGCTTGGACCTCTTGTGGGAGTGACATCACTGTACCCAAGAATGTATCTGCAATGAACCTGAATGCATAACAGTAACGTGTAACAGTTGCAAATGATTGTCTTAGAATCTGTTATTAGGAATATTAACAGATACACAAATCATTAAAAGTAGCAATGTAGGTTAACAAAGCCAAAAAAGGTGCAAACAAAGCACTTGGGTTCATTTTCAGAGGAATGGAATTCAAACGCAGATTAGTTATGTGAAACTTATATAGAGCATTGGTTGGACCACACTTAGAGTACTGTGCACAGTTCTGGTCTTCATATTACAAAAATGGATATAGAAGTACTGGTGAAAGTGCAATAAAGATTTACAAGGATGATACAGAGAGATTACAATTATCAGGAAAAATTGAACAGTTTGGGGCTCTTTTCAAAAGGTCTTAGTCAGAAGGCTGTGTATACATTCTGTGCAAGGAGATGTAGAGAGGATCGGGGCCGAAATTGCCCTCAGCGGGAAATTGGGGAGGGCAATTAGATTTATCCGGAAATTTACCGCCCAGCGTGTGTCAAAGGGAAGAGCCGGAAAATTCGGCTCTTTAACTCTGACACCGCCTCCCAGCGCTTTGGGGTCCTGTTTGAGACGGTGTAGGGGCGGGCCGGGATGACGTCAGTGCTGATATATTGCAACGTCTCTCCCCTTCACTTAAACTGCTCAGCGCCCTCTCAGATGCACATCCTCCACTTAGGGCGGTCTTGGGCCAAGGACTCCCAGGTGTCAGTGGAGATGCCGCACTTTATCAGTGAGGCTTTGAGGGTGTCCTTGTAGCGTTTCCGCTGCCGACCTTTGGTTCGTTTGCCGTGAAGGAGCTCCGAGTAGAGCACTTGCTTTGGGAGTCTCGTGTCTGGCATGCGGACTATGTTGCCTATGCAGCGGAGCTGATCGAATATGGTCAGTGTTTCAATGCTGGGGTTGTTAGCCTGGACGAGGACGCTGATATTGATGCACCTGTTCTCCCAGGGGATTTGTCGGATCTTGCGGAGATATCGTTGGTGATATTTCTCCAGCAACTTGAGGTGTCTGCTGTACATGGTCCATGTCTCTGAGTCATACAGGAGGGCGGGTATTACTACAGCCCTGCAGACAATGAGCTTGGTGGCAGTTTTGAGGGCCGGGTCTTCAAACACTCTTCCTCAGGCGGCCGAAAGCTGTACTGATGCACTGGAGGCAGTGTTGGATCTTGTCATCGATACCTGCTCTTGTTGATAGGAGGCTCCCGAGATATGGTAGTGGTCCACGTTGTCCAGGGCCGTGCTGTTGATCTTGATGACTGGGGGCAGTGCTGTGCAGTGAGGACTGGCTGGTGAAGGACCTTTGTCTTACGGTTGTTTAGTGTAAGGCCCATGCTTTCGTACGCCTCAGTAAATATGTCGACTATGTCCTGGAGTTCAGCCTCTGTGTGTGCGCAGACGCAGGCGTCGTCCATGTATACATTTAAGGGAAAGCTATATAAGCAGATGAGGAAGAAAGGAATAGAAGGATATGTTGATGGGGTTAGATGAGGTAAACAGAGTGAGAAAAAACTTGTGTGGAGCACAATGGCCTGTTTCTGTGCTGTACATTCTATGTAACCCTGTAGATGATGGGGCAGGTTTTTGACCCCTCCCACTTTCTGGACGGTAATCTGTGGGATTCCTTTGAAGACCTCTCCTGATGTCAATTCTGTTGAAGATATTGGAATGAAGATCAGGCGGGTTCTACAAAGGGCGTGTGATCCTCACCACCAGGCAGTGAAGACAACAATCTACCCCGATGTTTTTCGCTGAAGTGGCAAACTGCCCTCAGCATCAAAGTCAAATCTTCATTAATAAAGAGATGCAGTAGAATCTGGTGGTGCTCCGTGCAGGCAGAAATGTTAGTTGTAACCAAACTGCCCCCAGGTCTGATTATGTCAACACTACACTATATCAGGAACATATTGGAACATGTTAGGTTTTTTTTAAGTTGCTTTAGGGGCTATGCAGGTTAAATTATGAGGACAGGTTGCATAGACTGAGTTAAATTCCGCCAGTAGAGAAGATTAAGGTGTAATATAATTGAAGTTTTTAAGATGATTAAATGAGTTGATTGGGTCGATAGAGAGAAACTATTTCCTCTGGTGGGGGAGTTCAGAACAAGGAGGCATAACCTTAAAATTAGAGCCAGGCCGTTCAGGAGTGTTGCACCTCTTCACACAAGGGGAGGTGAAAATCTGGAACTCTCTCCCTCCAAAACGTTGTTGAGGCTGGGGGTCAACCGAAAACTTCAAAACTGAGATTGATAGATTTTTGTTAGGCAAGGGTAGTATGGGTTACGGAACCAAGGCGGGTAGATGGAGTTAAGACACAAATCAGCCATGGTCCAATTGAATAACGGAACAAGCTCAAGGGGCTGAATGGACCTCCTCCTGTTGCCATGTTAAGTGAGGAATTTGAAAAGAGTGAAAATGTCTTGCTCACAAGTCTCTCTGGAAGAGTCCACTCAGAAACGGATCCATACATTGGCTTTGCCCACCATGTTCCTGTGAAATGTGTTATCACTAGAGTATCTTTGGGCCCAGGTTTCCGCCCCCTGCAAAGACGGCACACCTCCAAAAGGTGCGCTGACTTTCTAGAATAAAAAGGGTGCTGAAAACTTACCTTGTGATTCTCCGGTCACCTCAGGATGTCTTCGGCCTTGGCATAGCGTGGCGCAGCACAAGGGATCGGGGGTGGAGCCAGGTCCCGGTGCTGAAAACAGTGCCAGGACCTCTGCACATGCGCGCTAGAGTGTGCGCGCATGTGCAGTAGCTCCTCGCAGCCTGATGCTCTGCAGGCCCACTGCCGCGTTGTATGAATTGAACTGAGAAATAGTTTTCATTTTTGCAAGCTGGTATAAGTTCATCATTGCAATTCAACCTCTGGTACTGACCAGAGCAGCTAAAATGGACCAAGTATTTGGGTGAGTTTATCTGATGGCACTGTATTTCTGATATTTTAAATATTTCACAGCTGGTTATTACTTTACTGTAAAATCTTGTAAATAAAAGGCTGACAATAATAACTTGTGTGTGAGAATATTTTTTACTGTAGAATCGTCTGACCTATCTGAATGTTGTGTGTGGGTGGGTGCTGAGGAGAAGAGTGTCTGTAATTGAGTTAGTGTAAAGTTCGGTATTGTGCCTCTGAAATTGTCTCGGGTGAAAAAATTCCTGGTTGTTGCAGTGTGCGAGTTCTTTATGCTGTCACAGACTGCCGAGGCCCTAAGCTCTGTAGTTCACTCCCTAATAAACCTCTATAACTCCCCTCTCGTTCAGCCTCACCCCCTTGCCCCCCGCGTTCAGACTCCGTTCACCTCCTCCCCCCCCCACCGCGTTCAGTCTCTGTTCACCTCCTCCTCCCTCCCGTTCAGCCCCTCCCCCCCTCCTCCCCCCTCCACCCCATCCCTCCCCCTCCCTCCTCCTCCCCCTCCCTCTCCCCTCCACCCCCTCCCTCCTCCACCCCCCTCCAACTCCTCCCTCCTCGTCCCCCCCACCCCTCACTGTCAGAAACACAGAGGGAGAGACACTGACAGAGAGAGACACTGACAGAGAGAGAGACACTGACAGAAACACCTTCACTTCACATAAAGGTAGGACTTCTATTTTTTATTTGTTATTGATTGGTTGCTTATTACTTTGGCCTTGGTGCTTTAGGTGCATGGTTCCTTCTATTTTTTATTTGTTAATTAATTGCTTATTTCTTTTTGTGCTTCTCCCCCCACCCATTGATGTTGATGTGTCTGCCTCAGCCGGGAGCCTACCCTTGCTTATTTATAAAAAGAGAAACAACTGTCCTCACTCAGCAGATATATAAGGCAAAATATCATCGCAAGAGGTTTTAGGCCATTTTAAATGATGTGTTTAATGCTTTAGTCCTTTGGTTAATGCTTCCCCCCACCCCCTTCCCCCCCACCCCCGTCTCTGGCTGTGCCTACACTGAACTTAACTCTAGGTAAGGTTTTTCAGAACTTACAAAAGTGTCCACTTACTCCATTCTAAGTTAGTTTGGAGTAAGTTTTCGCTGCCTAAACTTGCAAAACTGGCCGAGGTGGCTGGACACAACCACTTTTTGGAAAAAAAAACAGAACTAAGATGAAACTAAACTAGCTGACTAGAATTGGAGCAAACTAAATGCCGAGAATTGCAATTTCTAAGATACTCCAAACTAAACTAGTTGCAACTCCACCCGAAACTTGGGCCCTTTGCTTCTACAATCACTGTCTCACAGCACACAGATATATAGCCAAGTCAGGTTTCAACCCGACCTGCTGACAGCGTCTTCATTTTCCCAGCACTGGCATGATTGAACAAGGTAAACTATGCAAATACTCACCCAAAGGACTTTACATATTGCCAGGCACTGCTAGAAGGTGATGGATGATGTTGTCCGCCAAAGGGGGAGGGCAGCCATTCTTTACAAACTAATGTTAAAATACGGGTAGAAATCCTGACTCACTGTTTGAGAGTAGGGTTGCCAACTCTCCAGGATTGGCCTGGAGCCTCCAGGAATTGAAGATTAATCTCCTGGACACTGCTGTGAGCAAAAACCCAGGAGAAAAATCACAATTAATAAAAATTGTGTGTTTTATTTCATTTTCTTTGAACACTTTTGTTTTTTAGTTAGAACAATATTGGAGATGGGGTGGAAGGCTGAGAACGTGGTTCGGGGGGGGAGGTCAGGTGATGAAACCTCCAGGAATACGTCCAACCATAGTTGATCGGATTTCACTGACCTGCAGTAATTGATCTCTACCGCCATGGAAGCTTCTACGTGGTCATGTCTCCACCAATGGTGTGTAACAATTAGGTGGTCAATCACAACTGGCAGGTTGGTAACAATTCTCCCGTTTACAACATGGCTATCTAGCCCACAATGTGAATTTAACAACTGCCCACTATTCTTTTAGAATCATAGAATGATACAGCATAGAAGGAGGCCATTCAACCCATCATGCCTGTGCTGGCTCTTTGAAAGAGCTATCCAATTAGTCCCACTCCCCTGTTCTTTCCCCATCGCCCTGCACATTTTTCATTTTCAACTATATATCCAATTCCCCTTTTGAAAGTTACTGTTCTACCACCCTTTCGGGCCGTGCATTACAGATCACAACAACTCGCTGTATAAAAAAATGCTACCTCATCTCTCCCTCTGGTTGTTTTGCCAATTATCTTAAATTTGTGTCCTCTGGTTACCAACCCTCCTGACACTGGAAACAGTTTCTCCCTGTGTACTCATCAAAATCCATCATCATTTTGAACACCTCTATTGAATCTTCCCTTAACTATCTCTGCTCTAAGGAGAGCAACCCCAGCTTTTCTCATCTCTCCATGTAACTGAAGCTGCTCCTATTGCCTTAGGGTAGTATCGGTGCTTTCAATACCATTGTACAATGTCTACACTGTGGCTTTGGTGATGGTATTGCTTTAAATTTGTTTTGAATGTGCTACAGATTTGCAGTGTAGTTGAAACCATAAAAGGCACAATGTTAGGCTTTGTGTCCATATTGCTGCTTGTGTTGAATGATAATGTTTGCTCAGGGATGCTTGAGCTGCATGGAAATGATGTTTACCTTCTATGCTGCTGACTTTTTGAGATTTGCTAGAAACATTATTGAATTGTCTCAATTTTTATCTCAGGTGCATTGAGGGAGAGGCCATTGTGCAAGGCCACAAGTACAAACCTGTTCAAACGTAGAATCCAGTGAACTAAAGCTGTTTTATTCAACTGCTTCTAGTCTGAACTTGGTAACAACAAAATGGTTAGGCTATGCCCTGAGTGACTTGGTGAGCAAGATTGCAAGTGTCCTCCTACATTACAGCTTTCTGAAAATAAATGCAGTTGTGGTCATGCTTTAATGAGTTAGCAATTTGTGCTGATGGTAACTTTTGCCAGTATTATCCCCGATTTTCATCGCCTCACCATTGGTGGCCGTGCCTTCAGCTGCTAGAGCCCTAAACTCTGGAATTCCCTCCCTAAACCTCTCCACCCCTCTACCTCATTCTTCTCCTTAAAACCTACCTCTTTGATCAAGCTTTTGGTCCTTTTGTGGCTCAGTGTCAAATTTTGTCTGATAATGCTTCTGTGCAGTGCCTTGGGACATTTTACTGCGGTAAAGGTGCTATATAAATGCTGTTTCGTTGCAGTTGTTGAGAACAACCCAGATGTTCATACAGATCGTGAGCCGCTCTGACCTCTCATATGTTGTACGGTCAGGTTTAGTCATCCTGTAAACATCGCATCACACCAGAGCCCATCTGACATCCTCTATCTCAACCCACATCAAAACTCAAATAAAAGAAGATGCATGACAGTTTGGAAGTTGAGCCCAGTGTGTATTCCCTTTGTAAGTTAGTGCCTTAGGAATTGTAGCAGCTGTGACGCAAAATTATGATTAATAATTGCTGCCCTGTTCCTTCAAAAACATTCATTAGTTTTCAGATCACATATAATTGAAAAACAAGTTAAACCACAGAGGCTACACAGGATGCTGCATTCTTTAGGGACTTCCTTTACAGTACTAATTTTATCCCTGTCAAAGAATTAAATGTCAGCCATGGTTTAGTGGTGGTACTCTCACCTTTGAATCAACAGGTTGTGGGTTCGAGTCCAGTACTTGAGTACAAGATCTAGGCTGACACTCCAGTGCAGTGTTGAGGGAGTGCTGCACTGTTGGCGGTGCCGTCTTTTGGACAATGGGCACTCACCGCAGGATACCAAGCCTCTGACCTTCGCTTGTAGCCACAGTATTCCTGTGGCTGGTCCCATTAATTTCTAGTCAATGGTGACCCCGCCATGGAAATGAAGCTTCATGTGATTTTCCATCAGCTTAGGCTGGAATCGCCCATCTGCAACAGGGATGCTCTATATGCGATAAAGCTCTTAAAGGGGCAGAGGTGTTTTTGTCATTTTTTCATCTGGAATTTTATAGTACAACTTAGTATTGATTTTTTACATACATTTTTGTTGCCATTTTTATTAAAAAAATGTATTCTTTTTAAAAATATATATACTTTGCTTTGTGAAACCCCCAATATTATGAACCCGGGTAATTTTCACGGTGATATCCTGATCTCAACCTATGATTTTAGTGTTTCTGCTGAATTTTCTCCCAATCTTCCATCAAAGTCATGAGAATGGGAAATTGCCATGGGCATTCCTCCCGAATAATGTGTGTAATGTATTATCACATGGTTTGTCAAATGATTTGGTATGAGCTTGCTCAGTTCGCTCTGGCCTAATAAAGCAGGCACATAGACTAGCAACTCATTGTGTCTCTGTCCTTCATTTGTTCTACCCACATATATGGGATCCCAAAGTCAGTTTTAGGGATGATGGAAAGACCAGGGGCTAGATTTTCCATTATATTTGCATGCATAACGCCCAGTTAACATCCATTTTACCACTGAAATGAGGTATAACACCCAGATATCGCCCATTTAGCCACAAAATGGAAACTGACGCCCATTTTTCGGATACTTATCGCCGAGCGTTACTTTCCCCATGTACGTAATGTTGGGAAAAATTAATACCGCCTGCCCACTTTCTTTTGGCAGAATCATCAGAATGGGCGAAACTAACGCCCATAATATTGCCCAGTGTTACTTTCCACATGTAATTAACGCCGAGATTCAATAATACCGACCACCCACTTTATTTTGTCATAAAGATTACTTTTGCCGAAACTAATGTCCAGGAGATCGCCAAATGTCATTTTCACCACCTCGCACACATCTCGCCCACAATATCGCTCGCCCAAAACACCGCTCTGAAAAAGTGGAACTGTTCTGAACTAATCACAGCGGTGTGGGCGCCATTTTTCAGATCGCAGGCCGCTTCATTGAAAAGGCTGCTTCAACTTCGGAGGAGTTTGGATTGACTCTGGAGTTCTTCTCAGGTGAAGCAACTGTCTCAACACACATCTTTTCAGATTCTGGATGATTGGGTTTTCCTGTAGGTGTCTTTTAGTGTGGAAATTATTGCTTCTGATCAATCGCTATTAAAATTTCATTGGAATGCAGTCAGAATCAGGTGAGAAGGAGGAACTGAAGGAAATCCTTATTAGTCAGGAAATTGTGTTAGGGAAATTGATGGGATTGAAGGCCAATAAATCCCCAGGGCCTGATAGTCTGCATCCCAGAGTACTTAAGGAAGTGGCCCGAGAAATAGTGGATGCATTGGTGGTCATTTTCCAACATTCTATTGACTCTGGATCAGTTCCTATGGATTGGAGGGTCGCTAATATAACCCCACTTTTTAAAAAAGGAGGGAGAGAGAAAACGGGGAATTATAGACCGGTTAGCCTGATATTGGTAGTGGGGAAAATATTGGAATCAATTATTAACGATGTAATAGCAGCGCATTTGGAAAGCAGTGACAGGATCGGTCCAAGTCAGCATGGATTTATGAAAGGGAAATCATGCTTGACAAATCTTCTAGAGTTTTTTGAGGATATAACTAGTAGAGTGGACAAGGGAGAACCAGTGGATGTGGTGTATTTGGACTTTCAAAAGGCTTTTGACAAGGTCCCACACAAGAGATTAGTGTGCAAAATTAAAGCACATGGTATTGGGGGTAATGTATTGACGTGGATAGAGAATTGTTTGGCAGACAGGAAGCAAAGAATAGAAATAAACAGGTCCTTTTCAGAATGGCAGGCAATGATTAGTAGGGTACCGCAAAATTCAGTGCTGGGACCCCAGCTATTTACAATATAAAAATTAATGATTTAGACAACAGAATTGAATGTAATATCTCCAAGTTTGTAGATGACACTAAACTGGGTGGCAGTGTGAACTGTGAGGAGGACGCTAAGAGGCTGCAGGGTGATTTGGACAGGTTAGGTGAGTGGGCAAATGCATGGCAGATGCAGTATAATGTAGATAAATGTGAGGTTATCCACTTTGATGGCAAAAACACGAAGGCAGATTATTATCTGAATGGTGACAGATTAGGAAAAGGGGAGGTGCAACAAGACCTGGGTGTCATGGTACATCAGTCATTGAAGTTTGGCATGCAGGTACAGCAGGCGGTAAAGAAAGCAAATGGCATGTTGACCGTCATAGCGCGAGGATTTGAGTATAGGAGCAGGGAGGTATTACTGCAGTTGTACAGGGCCTTGGTGAGGCCACACCTTGAACATTGTGTACAGTTTTGGTCTCCTAATCTGAGGAAGGACATTCTTGCTATTGAGGGAGTGCAGCGAAGGTTCACCAGACTGATTCCTGTGATGGCAGGACTGACATATGAAGAAAGACTGGATCGACTAGACTTATATTCACTGGAACTTAGAAGGGTGAGAGGGGATTTCATAGAGACATATAAAATTGGACAGGTTAGATGCAAGAAGAATGTTCCCGATGTTGGCGAAGTCCAGAACTAGGGGTCATAGTCTAAGGATAAGGGATTAGCCATTTAGGACCGAGATGAGGAGAAACTTCTTCACTCAGAGAATTGTGAACCTGTGGACTTCTGTACCACAGAAAATTGTTGAGGCCAGTTCGTTAGATATATTCAAAAGGGAGTTAAATGTGGCCCTTA
This sequence comes from Pristiophorus japonicus, assembly GCF_044704955.1. Taxonomy (NCBI): domain Eukaryota; kingdom Metazoa; phylum Chordata; class Chondrichthyes; family Pristiophoridae; genus Pristiophorus; species Pristiophorus japonicus. The sequence goes on along the minus strand of NC_091977.1, from coordinate 233,374,227 downwards.
CAGCTAAAGGGATCAAGGGTTATGGAAAGAAAGTAGGAATGGGGTACTGAAGTTGCATGATCAGCCATGATCATATTGAATGGTGGTGTAGACTCGAAGGGCCAAATGGCCTACTCCTCCACCTATTTTCTATGTTTCTATGTTTCTAGAATCACCTGTGCTTCACCTTCGTGTGTATGCATACACAGCAACATTGGCGTTGATTCTCACCTGTACACAGGTAGCGTGCTGAGTCTCTGTTCGACAGGATCAGAACAATCATGGCCGTGCCTACTGGATTCATCGGAAGCCTCGGCATTTATGACAGAGCCCGCGAACCATTCAGTTCTTACATTGAGCGGATGGAGAAGTTTTTAAGGCCAATAACATTATTGAGACCGAAGGTGCAGATGAGAATGTTGAAGCTCAACATAAAGTAATTCGTGAATGGAAGAAAGCAATTCTTCTAACGGAGACGTCTAGGGAACATTGACCCGGGAAAGCGAAGGATGCATCGATTGATGACATTGTCGAGAAACTCGAGGACCATTTCAACTCAGAGCCATTAGAAATAGCAGAGAGCTACAAGTTTGGTACCAGAAGCCAAAAACAAAGTGAAAGCATTGGTGAATACATTGTAGCTCTTAAGAACCGGTCTTTGCATTGTAACTTTGGCACATTTTTGGATCGTGCGTTGCGGGATACGTTTGTGTGTGGACTGGTAGATAAGCTCACACAGTCAAAGTTACTGAACACTCCAAACCTAACGTTGGACATAGCATGTAAAATTGTCCTATCCATGGAGATGGCGTCCAAGAATGCTAGGGAACTCCGTCCAACTCAAGCGAATAGTGCAGCTGAGGTCTACAGTCACAAAGCGATCGCCAAACCTGAAGCTGTGAAACCGAGTCAAAAGCATGTCAGAGACAGCAATTCAGTGAATTGTTATCATTGCAATGGCAATCACTCATCACAGTCCTGCCAATGCAGAATTGTGAAGTGTTTTCACTTTCAGAAGGAAGGCCATATTTTTCAACAGCTTGCAAAGCTAGATCTAAAGCAGGAAGTAAGAACCATTCTCGTGGCAATGTAAAGCAGCGACAAAAAAGGGAACAATATTGAAGTGAACACATCTGATGTTGAAGAACTAGGCATCTACAGTATCTATGCGGCAACGCAAGCAGTCGTGAGAAAGACTTTCATACATAGCTTTTGATCAACGAGCAATATATTGATCTGTGTATCGACACGGCGGAGGATTGCTCGATCATGAGTAAGGACACATATAAGAGTGAGTTTAATCACGTACCACTTACAAAGAGTATCGTAGAGTTAAAAACCTACTCTGGAGAAATTCTAGAGGCATGTGGACAAATGGAATGTAGAGTTCAACACAATGGTCAGTCAATAAAGCTGCCTTTTATTGTAGTGAGCTACAACAACAGGCCAACTCTCATAGACAAAAACTGGTGAGAGTTAAAACTAGGCTGTAAAAACATCTTCAGTACAGATGCTTCAAAGAAGCAACTTGACACGTCGCTGAACAAGTATGAAAGCATGTTCACAGATAGTTATGAGGGCATCACTGGGTATGATGCCCATTGTTATGTATGTAAACTTTACTCGTGTGTAAGACTTGCCACCAGGGGGCGCACCTGTTGGCGGCCCAAGGGTCACCTGCACACCTCGGGCAAGCAGATATAAAAGGTAGTCTACCTTGCTGCTTCCTCACTCTGGAGTTACATTAAAGAGACAAAGGCCACAACAGTTTGAGCTTACAGCATACACTCTTGTGGAGTTATTCTGAACATAACAATTGGCAACGAGTAACAGATCACGAACTTTCACGTGGTTATGGCTGCCGTTGGTATTCTTGAGAGATTTGTTGAAGGTGATGATTGGGAACTCTTTGCTGAGCGTCCTGACCAGTACTTTGTGGCCAACAAGCTGGATACGGCAGATACTGCGGTCAAGCGCAGGGCAATTCCCCATACCATTTGTGGGTCCACGATATATGGCCAATTCAAAAATCTGCTAGCATCGATGAAACCAACGGACAAGACATATGAAGAGTTGTGCACGCTGGTTCGAGAACACCTCAAGCCGAAAGAGAGCATCTTAATGCCCAGGTATTGCTTTTATATGCACCACCGCTCCGAGGGCCAGAACGTGGTGAGCTATGTCGCCGACCTAAGACACCTTGTGGGATCTTGCGAATTTGCTGGATTTTTGGGGGAAATGTTGCGGGACTTTTTCGTGCTTGGAATCGGCCACGAGGTCATTCTTTGAAAACTGCTGTCTGCTGAATCCCGAGATCTGAGCAAGACCATCACGATAGCCCAGGCTTTCATGTCCACGAACGTTAACACTAAACAGATATTGCAGCATCGAAGTTCACAGGCAAGTACTGTGCATAAAATAACACTTTCAGCAGGCAGAATTTTACATGGCAGGGCCTACACGCCCGCAGAGGCCAGACCTAGGATGACTCAGAGTCCGCTGTGGGGCATGAATGCAAATCCATTAACACCATGTTGGTGCTGCGGGGGCAATCATCGAGCCCATCAATGTCGATTCAAGCACTACGTGTGCAAGGGCTGTGAAACAATGGGGCACCTCCAGCGAATGTACAGACGTGCTGTGACTCACCACATGACAGAGTCGGCAGAAGATGACCAATCCAGCGCAGATCATGCTGAACGAGTTAGTGAGGCAACTCAACCCGAGGCTGAAGAGGAAGTGTATGGGGTACACACCTTCACCACCAAAAGCCTTCCGATAATGTTGAAAGTCAAATTAAACGGCATTCCAGTTTCCATGGAATTGGACATGGGGGTGAGTCAATCAATTATGAGCTAGAAGGCTTTTGCGAAACTGTGGGGTAACAAGGCACAAAGGCCAAAACTAAGCCCGATCCACACCAAGCTGTGCACTTACACCAAAAAGCTCATACCAGTCATTGGCAGTGCGGCATTGAAGGTATCGTACGATGGAGCTGTGCATGATTTATCACTATGGATTGTATCAGGCGATAGCCCAACGTTGTTCAGCGGAAGCTGGCTAGGAAAGATCCGATGGAACTGGGACAACATCAAAGCACTGTCTTCGGTGGATGACGCCTCGTGCGGCAAAGTGCTAAACAAATTCCCGTTGTTATTTGAGCCAGGCATCGGCAACTTCACAGGTGCCAAAGTGCAGATCCATCGAGTCCCTGATGCACGGCCCGTTCATCACAAGGCCTGAGCAGTTCCATATATCATGCGAGAGAAAGTTGAGATCGAGCTGGACAGACTTCAATGAGAGGGAATCATATCGCCAGTCGAGTTCAATGAGTGGGCCAGTCCAATTGTTCCAGTATTGAAAAGCGATGGGATGGTCAGAATATGCAGTGACTACAAGATAACGATCAACTGAGTCTCGTTACAGGACCAGTATCCATTACCCAAAGCGGATGACCTGTTCGCAACGCTAGCAGGGGGGAAGTCGTTCGCCAAGCTGGATCTAACCTCTGCTTACATGACACAGGAGCTGGCTGAACCTTAGAAAAAAATTGACGTGCATCAGCACGCACAGAGGTCTGTTCATATACCACAGATACCCCTTTGGGATTCGCTCGGCTGCGGCCACCTTCCAGAGGAACATGGAGAGTCTGCGTAAGTCGGTTCCGTGCACCGTGGTGTTTCAAAACGACATCCTGATCACTGGTTGCAACACCACCGAACACTTGCACAACCTGATAGAGGTTCTAAAGTGACTGGACAGAGTGGGACTCAGGCTGAAATGCTCCAAGTGTGTTTTCCTGGCACCAGAGGGCGAATTTTTGGGGAGAAAGATTGCGGCAGACGACATCAGACCAACGGACTCCAAGACAGAGGCCATCAAGACTACACCCAGACCACAGAATGTGACGGAGCTGTGTTTGTTCCTGGGTCTCCTCAACTATTTTGGTAACTTTCTACCCGGGTTGAGCACTTGCTGGAACTTTTGCATTTATTGCTACGCAAGGGTGACGACTGGGTTTGGGGTAAATCTCAAGAAACAGCCTTTAACAAGGCCAGAAACCTGCTATGTTCTAACAATTTACTTGTATTGTATGACCCGTGTAAACGTTTAATACTGTAAGATTCCAAAATTCGTGGAAAACCCCACAGTGTTTGGACTCACTGAAAAGGAAATTCGATTTGGGCCTATTAAACAGAAAGTTTGGGATCCCAAAATGCATACAGAAGACATCTACGAGTTTTAACCAAGGTTTGGAACTTTAAAGATACATGTTGGGCTTGTAAAGGGGAAAAGGAAGCAAACCAGGGGATGGATCGACCTCTGTAAAGCCAATTTAGATACTGGAGTTAGTCAAATTGTCTGGGGGAACTGTTTAACCTCAGTCAGCCCTCTAGAAGACATTAACATTTCCAACAATCAACCCACGGAAGAGCACTCCCCACTCTAATCACAAGACCCATTCAACACATGCATAATTCTAATCACCTTTCCAACCTGCATAGAAATCTTGGACCCAGACAGACAACTCAAAACCAGAGTATAACTTTAACAACAGCTGGGAGTTCATCAGCTCAAAAATAAAGGGTATCACAATCCCAAAGTCTATCAACGCCAGATTAAAACATTTAATCAAGTTTCAGTTAGCTAGCCCGCTAAAACTTATACAAAGAAAACCACTTAAAATCAATGGGCAACAAAACTCAAACAAAAGAAATGTTAGATTTGGCGCAAAGATTAACCAGCCTCTCAGAGTATAATTGAGGGCCTATCGTACCAAGAGAACTACTCTATTCTGACCATCACAGGAAGAACTGTTCTGACCATCACAGGAAAACATTTCTGACCAAGCACTTCGGAACAACAAGATCGAGAGCACAGGAAGAAACATTGTGACATCGGAGAAAAGAATGTCAAAAACCAATCAGTGGAACATCAAAACCAACAGACTTGGTAGGCCTCAACTATCCAGCAGATAAAAATTATCGAAAGAACTTAAAACCCTATTGCTGACAAAGGAAATTGGATACTCACCAGAGATAAATCCAAACGCGTCTAACTGTATCAGTGGACTCATTCCAACTGGCTTCAATACGCAGCAGAGGTCTTTTACCATGTCCGGGGTATGGCAAGGCAAACCAGCTATAACCAAGGAATCCCGAAATCGCGAAACAACCCTAGCTATCAAAGGAAGGATTTGGTGAGCCTGAATGCCTCGAGCCTTAAGAGTTTGACCTAGTTAGAGAGTAAGTGGGAGGTGGGAGATATTTCTGTTGTGTTTATTACCTGTAATAAAGTATTTCCCATTGTTTAGAACCTTTTTATAAGATTTTACAGTTTTATTGGAGTGTATTTGTGTTATTTGCTTTCTTGAATAAAACCCATACCTTCTTTGTACAAAACAATTGTCTGCTGCACTTTATCACACCCTGGTTAATAAATCCAAGCTCGAGAACCAGGGAGTGGGAGCGACTCACAACTGCTCTGGTCAGGAAGGCAAGCTGACAGACCCACCACCCCCTACAGTACTAGCTTGTGATGCATCTTCGTACGGGGTCGGTTGTGTTGGACAGCAAGCTAATGTGTCAGGCAAACTGCAACCGGTTGCATATGCGTGCAGAAGTTTATCTAAGGCTGAAAGAACCTACAGTATGGTTGAGAAAGAAGCACAAACTGCTCATTTCGCTGTTCTCAGAAAGCAAAGGTATTACACCAATGCTTCGTCCCGCATCCAAAGATGGGCACTAACGTTATCTGCGTATGATTATGTAATCCGCCAGACCAGGCACTGAGAACTGTGCTGATGCCCTCAGTCGGCTACCATTCCCCACCACTGGGGTGGAAATGGTGCAACCCGCAGACTTGCTTCTTGTAATGGATGTTTTTGAGAGTGTCATGGCTCGTCAGATCAGGACCTGGACTAGCCAGGACCCTGTGCTATCACTAGTAAAAAGCTACATCCTTAATGGGAGCTGGTTGGATGTTCCCGCAGAAATGCAAGACGAAATTAAGCCGTTTTACTGACGCAAGGATGAAATGTCCATCCAATCGGATTGTCACCTATGGGCGAATCGCGTGGTTTTGCCAAAAAAAGGCAGCGAAACGTTTATACGCGACCTACACAGTACCCACCCAGGCATAGTCATGATGAAGGCTATCGCCAGGTCGCACATTTGGTGGCCTGGCATTGACTCGGAATTGGAGTCATGTGTACACCAATGTAACACTTGTTCACAGTTGAGCAATGCACCAAGGGAGGCCCCACTGAGCCTGTGGTCATGGCCCTCCAAACCATGGTCAAGGGTCCACATAGATATTGCTGGCCCCTTTCTAGGACAGATGTTCCTAGTAGCAGTGGACGCTTACTCTAAATGGATTGAATGTATAATAATGTCATCATGTGCGTCCACTGCCACCATTGAAAGCATCCGGGCCATGTTCGCCACCTATGGTTTGCCCGACGTCCTTGTTAGTGTCAATGGACCATGTGGAGTGCTCCGTGGAGTGCACATCCTGCGGCCTGTGGGAAGTCCTGGACGATTCACACAGCCTAGACAACCATGTGTGCAGGAGGTGTCTCCAGCTTCAACTGCTCGAGCTCTGCGTTTCGCAGCTGGAGCAGTGGGTGGAGTCAATAAGGTGCATCCGCGAGGTTGAGAATTTCTTGGTTAGTACGTTTCAGGAGGTGGTCATCCCGCAGCTTAAAGGCAGCAGGAGGAGGGGAAGTGGGTGACCACCAGACGTAGTAAGTGTGCTAGGCAGGTAGCGCAGGAGTCTCCCTGTGAGTCCATCTCACTTTCAAACCAATATTCAATTCTGAGTATCGGTAAGGTGCCTCTGGGGTGTGCAGCCAGAGCCAATTCCAAGGCACCACGGGTGGCCCAGCTGCACAGGGGGGAGGGACGAAGAACAAAAAAGCCCCAGTGATAGGTGATTCTATAGTTAGGGGAACAGACAGGCGTTTCTGTGGCCATAGACGTGACTCCCGAATAGTTTTGTGCCTCCCTGGTGCCAGGGTCAAGGATGCCACAGAGCGGATGCAGGGCATCCTGGGGGGGAGGGTAATCAGCTAGAGGTCATGGTCCATATCGGGACCAACAACATAGGTAAAATGGGGGATGAGGTCCTACAGGAAGAATTTAGGAAAGCTAGGATGAAAATTAAAGGGTAGGACCTCAAAGATAGTAATCTCCGGGTTACTACCGGTGCCACATGCTAATGAGTACAAGAATAGAATAGAGTACAGCGCCGGGACCAATAGCCTCGCAGGGAGTTTTGCTAGTGATGTTGGGGAGAGTTTAAACTAGCTTGGCAGGGGGATGGGAACCTGAGAACGAATTCAAAAGGGAAGGAAGTAAAGCAGAAGTTGGATAGCAAGAATCTAGAAAGCAAATCTGTAAGACAGAGGAAACAGGGCTTAGTATGTAGTAAGCAAGGAGGTCTTACTGTGCTGAATGGTATATACTTTAATGCAAGGAGTATAGTGAATAAGGCGGATGAGCTAAGAGCACAGGTAGACACTTGGGAGTATGACTTTTTAGCCATTACAGAAACATGGCTGAAAGAGGGGCAGGTTTGGCAGATCAATATTCCTGGCTACAGGATTTTTAGACAAGATAGAGAGGGGGTAATGGGGGTGGGGGTGGGGGGGCGGTGCAGCACTGATTAAAGAACCATTACAGCGATGAGGAGGGATGATATGTTAGAGGGATCATCAACTGAGGCCATATGTGTCGAATTGAAAAATAAAAAAGGGGCGATCACACTGCTGGGAGTGTATTATAGACCCCCAAACAGTGGGAGGGAGATAGAGGAGCAAATATGTAGGCAAATTGCTATGAAGTCTAAAAACCATAGGGTAGTAATAGTAGGGGATTTTAACTATCCAAATATTGATTGGGACAAATTTAGTGTGAAGAGTATACAGGCTGCAGAATTCTTGAAATGCATTCAAGAGAACTTTTTTAGTCAGTATGTAGCAAGCCCAACACGAGATGGGGCAGTCTTGGATTTAGTTTTGTGGAATGAAGCTGGGCAGGTTGAAGGGGTATTAGTGAGGGAGCCCGTGACCATTAGTGGGTGCCAGTGACCATAATTCAGTCAGATTCAAATTGGTTATGGATAAGGACAAGAATAGGCCTGGAATAAAAGTTCCGAATTGGGGAAAAGCTAATTTTGCTAAGTTAAGGAGTGATTTGGTCATAGTGGACTGGAAACAGCTACTTGTGGGTAAATCAGTGCCAGAACAGTGGGAGGCATTCAAGGAGGAGATCCGAAAGGCTCAGGCCAAACATGTGCCCTTAAAGAAAAAAGCTGGGAAAAATAATTCTAGAGCCACCTGGATGTCTACGGACTTACAGGGGAGGATTAAGAAAAAAAGGGATGCTTATGTCACATATCAACGGCTAAATACTTTAGAATCTTTAGAGGAATATAGAAAGATAAGAGGTAAAATTCTTTGTCGGCCGGCGCGGACACGATGGGCCTAAATGGCCTCCTTCTGCGCTGTAAATTTCTCAGTTTCTATGTTTCTATGTTTCACCAGCTCAAAGTTCAATGAGGTCATGACCCGCAATGGCATCAAGCATGCCAAGTCTGTCCCGTTTAAGCCCGCATACGATGGTCAAGTGGAACCTGCAGTCCAAACTATCAAGCAGAGCTTGAAACGCGTGACGGACGGTTCCTTACAGGCCCGGTTATCTCGGGTTCTGCTCAGCTACCGGACGCGACCTCACTCGCTTACCGGGGTTCCCCCTGCAGAATTGTTAATGAAGAGAGCACTCAAAACCAGGCTCTCCTTAGTCCACCCAGATCTCAATGATCATATAGAAACCCGACGTTACCGGCACAACGTGTACCAAGATCGCGCGACTGTATGGCGTCACATTGAGGTTAATGACCCTGTGTTTGTTATTAATTACGGTCATGGTCCTAAATGGGTTGCTGGCACTGTGTTAGCCAAGGAGGGGAATAGAATGTTTGGTGTCAAAGTTTTGAATGGACAAACGTGCAGAAAGCCCTTGGATCAGACCAAACTGCGGTTCACTGGCAACCAAGATCAGTTTGAAGAGACATTACCATCAATGATCCACCAACACACACCTAACCAGCAATCGATCTCGCGGTCAACCACGAGGATGAACCCACCATGCCTGACAGTCCGATCAGACCAGCCACACCGCAGTGCAGCAATGATCTGACCGACTCACCCAGGCCAGGACTTCAACTCAGGCGATCAACCAAGGAACGCAGAGCCCCGGATCGCCTCAACTTGTAAATAACTTGTAACTAAAACTTGGGGGGGGGGGGGGGGGAGTGATGTTATGTATATAAATTTTACTAGTGTGGAAGACTTGCCACCAGGGGACGTATCTGTAGGAGACCCAAGGGTCACCTGCACACCCCGGGAAAGCAGGTATAAAAGGCAGACTACCATGCTGCTTCCTCACTCTGGAGTTACAATAAAGAGAACAAGGTCACAACAGTTTGAGTTTACAGTATACAGTCTTGTGGAGTTATTCTGAACATAACACCAATATTCGCATCAAGTCCAACGCGAAGCCTGTCTATTGTAAAGCAAGGCCGGTCCCCTATGCATTGAAAAGTCAGGTGGAGGAAGAGCTAGCGAAGCTCAGAGAGAACGGAATGCTGGTAAAAACTGACAAAAGTGAATGGACTACCCCAATTGTGTTAGTGCCCAAAGCAGACAAAACTGTACGCTTGTGCGGTGACTACATCATCATCATCATAGGCAGTCCCTCGGAATCGAGGAAGACTTGCTTCCACTCTAAAAATGAGTCCTTATGTGGCTGAACAGTCCAATACGAGAACCGAAGTCCCTGTCACAGGTGGGACAGATAGTCGTTGAGGGAAGGGGTGGGTGGGACTGGTTTGCCACATGCTCTTTCCGCTGCCTGCACTTGATTTCTGCATGCTCTCGGCGATGAGACTCGAGGTGCTCAGCGCCCTCCCGGATGCACGTCTTCCACTTCGGGTGGTCTTTGGCCAGAGACTCCCAGGTGTCAGTGGGGATGTTGCACTTTATCAGAGAGGCTTTGAGGGTGGCCTTGTAACGTTTCCTCTGCCCACCTTTGGCTCGTTTGCAGTGAAGGAGTTCCGAGTCAAGAACTTGCTTTGGGAGTCTCGTGTCTGGCATGCGAACTATGTGGCCTGCCCAGCGGAGCTGATCAAGTTTGGTCAGTGCTTCAACACTGGGAATGTTGGCCTGGTCGAGGTTGCTAACGTTGGTACATCTGTCCTCCCAGGGGATTTGCAGGATCTTGCGGTGACATCGTTGGTGGTATTTCTCCAGCGACTTGAGGTGTCTACTGTACATGGTCCATGTCTCTGAGCCGTACAGGAGGGCGGGTATTACAACAGCCCTGTAGACCATGAGCTTGGTGGCAGATTTGTGATCCTGGTCTTCAAACACTCTTTTCCTCAGGCGGCCGAAGGCTGCACTGGCGCACTGGAGACGGTGTTGGATCTCGTCGTCAATGCCTGCTCTAGTTGATAAGAGGCTCCGAAATATGGGAAATGGTCCACGTTGTCCAGGGCCACGCCATTGTTCTTGATGACTGGGGGGCAGTGCTGTGTGGCGGGGACAGGTTGGTGGAGGACCTTTGTCTTACGGATGTTTAGCGTAAGGCCCATGGTTTCGTACACCTCAGTAAATACGTTGACTATGACTTGGAGTTCAACCTCTGAATGTGCGCAGACGCAGACGTCGTCCGCGTACTGTAGCTCAACGACAGAGGTTGGTGTGGTCTTGGACCTGGCCTGGAGACGACGAAGGTTGAACAGCTTCCCACTGGTTCTGTAGTTTAGTTCCACTTCAGCGGGGAGCTTGTTAACTGTGAGGTGGAGCATGGCAGTGAGGAAGATTGAGAAGAGGGTTGGGGCGATGACGCAGCCCTGTTTGACCCCGGTCCGGATGTGGATTGGGTCTGTAATGGATCCATTGGTAAGGATCACGGCCTGTATGTTGTCGTGGAGCAGGCGGAGGATGGTGACGAACTTTTGGAGGCATCCAAAATGGAGGAGGACGCTACATAGACCCTCATGATTGACAGTGTCAAAGGCCTTTGTAAGGTCGAAGAAGACCATGTATAAGGGCTGGTGCTGTTCTCTGCATTTTTCCTGCAACGGCACACTTTAAAAACCATGTCCGTTGTGCCCCGGAGGGGACGAAATCGGCACTGTGACTCCGGGAGGGGCTCCTCAGCCACAGGGAGAAGACGGTTGAGAAGGATTCTAGCGATGATTTTTCCAGTGGCTGACAACAGGGAGATTCCTCTGTAGTTGCTGCAGTCGGACTTGTCCCCTTTTTTAAAGATGGTCACGATCACTGCATCTCAGCATGCTCTCCTCCCTCCAGGTCATGTATTCGCGCCAACAGTGCCTCTCCACCATACTTCCGTGCCTCAGCAGGGATTCCATCCGCTCCCGTAGCCTTGTTGTTTTTTTAGCTGTCTTTCTACCTTGTGCAGTGTTGGGGTCTTATTGAGGTGGTGGCGGGTAGCATGCTGCGGGATGGAGTCGAGAACACTCGAGTCAAAGGCAGAGTCTCAGTTGAGGAGATCTTCGAAATGCTCCTTCCAGCAGGCCCTGACTGCCTCGGTGTCCTTGATGAGTGTTTCCCCGTTCTTGGCCAGCAGTGGGGTGGGGCCTTGGGTATTTGGATCGTAGGTTGCCTTGATTGTGATGAAGAATCCTCGCACATCATGGCTGTCGGCCAGCTGATGTATCTCCTGTGCTTTCTCCATCCACCACCTGTTTTTTAGGTCACGGGTTTTTTGTTGGACCTCAGCCTTGAGCCACCTGTAATGCTGCCTTGCTGCTCCCAAGTTGTGTTGTTGTTTAAGGCTCCGAAATGCCCTGCACTTGAGATCTATTAGCTCTTGGATCTCCTGGTCATTCTCATCGAACCAGTCCTGGTTGAGTGACCGAGCATCTCTTCGCAGGCACTGGTTATGGAGGCCTGGAGGGCACCAAGCATTGGGGACATTCTGCACCTCGGGGTCATCAAGGCACGCCAGGTTAGCTGTGAGGCGCTGACAGTATAGGGCTCTCGTAGCTGGGTCCTTAAGTGCCCCAGCATTGACTTTTTTGCAGCACTGCTTCTGCTGCTCCCTCCGCTTTGGGGCTATGTTGATGTCAATGATGGATCGGCTTAGACGGTGGTCCGTCCAGCAGTCATCAGCTCCTGTCATAGCACAGATGATGTGCACATCCTTGTGATCCCTGGCTCGGACGATGACATAGTCGAGCAGGTGCCAGTGTTTGGAGCGAGGGTGTTGTCATGATGCCTTGTATTTGTTCCTCTGGCGGAACAAGGTGTTGGTGATGACAAGTTTATGTTCTAGACATTTTGTCAGGAGTAGGGTACCACTGGAGTTGGCTTTCCCTACCCCTTCTCTGCCAATCACACCTCCCCAAAAGGCTATGTCCTTGTCGCCCCTGGAGCATCAGTTTGTCATCCGCAGGAACGAGGGACAGGAATTTTTCGAGGTTCGAGTAAAAACTCTCTTTGGTCTCATCCGTTGCATCGATTGTTGCATCGTACGCACTGATGACTGTGGTGCATTGGTTCCGGGATAGGGTGAGTCGGAGAGCCATGAGACGTTCGTTAACCTCGCAGGGGGAGTCTTTGAGGCGGTCGACCAGCTCGTGTTTGATGGTGAAGCCGACTCCATGGAGGCGGCGTTCTTCCTCTGGTTTCCCTTTTGAGAAAAAGGTGTAACCTCCACCTTGTTCCTTGAGCTGGCCTTCCCCTGCCCGCCGGGTCTCGCTTAGGGCAGCGATGTCGATATCAAAGCGTCTAAGTTCCTGGGCAACTCTGGTGGTGCAGCGTACCGGCCTGTCACTGTTGGAGTTGTCCATGAGGGTCTTGACATTCCAGGTCCAGAACTTCATGTTAAATGAGTGCAGGATGCCTGTGAGTGAATTCTTTTAACGTGGTGTGGTCGTTGCACATCGGCTACCACACGGGCTTATCTGAGCAAGGTCTTGGTCCAGTGACAAGGGGATCCAAGACAACTAAAGATCAGGTTGTATGGGCCTAGTTGCCCACGGCGAGATGTTGGCTGCAAGCTCGGCACTGAGTAGCGCTCTTGATGATAGGTGGTCCGAGGCTTTGTTGGCAGGCATTGGGAGGGTCAGTGGCCCACTGGGGTTCAGAGTGGGAGGTCAGGGTAATCACTGCCATGATGCTCACCGCGTGCTGGGGAAGGAGAGCTCCAGTCATTGCTGAAGGGGGAGGAGGGGCCAACTGCCGTCAGAGAAGAGGAGGACCCGGCCGGCGTTGAGGAGGATGTCACCAGTGGGGAAGACGGAGTCCAGCCATCGCCGAAGAGGAAGAGGCCCGGTCGCCGTTGAGGAGGAGGTCACCAGTGGGGAAGAAGAGGTCCAGCTGTCGCCGAAGGGGAGGAGGCCCAGACGCCATCGTGGAGGAGAGGCCCAATATGACACAGTTAAACCTGTCCGCGATTTGACTGTTACCCAGACCCAATCACAAAACCCTTCTATGATTTGGCTGGAACAAATGTACAATCACCAATTCCTCGGCTGTCTTTTGAGGTTGCAGCTTGTGTCCCGAAGACTGACTGGCTTCTGTTGCTGTTTCGATTCTGTTCCTGTACAGGTGACTACAAAGTTACTATTAACCAAGCAGTTGACAATGAGCAGTACCCATTATCTACTTCACAAGATTTATATGCAGCACTCTCTGGGTCAAAGGTTTTCTCCCAGCTTGATCTGTCGCACGCTTACGCTCAGCTGAATGTTGACAAAAAGAGTCAACAGTATCTCACCATCAACACACAAGGGACTGTATTCATACACCAAGCTGCCGTATGGTGTAAAGTCCTCCCCAAAATCTTCCAGGCTACGATGGAGAAAATTTTGCAAGGAGTTCCAAATTGCTTATGCACTCAAGACAATGTGCTGATCCCAACAAGCAGTGAAGAAGAAAATCTAAAAGTGTTAGATTTAGTGTTTCAAAGGTTGAATTCCCACAATGGCAAATTGAAAAGATGCAAATGTGCTTTTGTGCAGTCTAAGGTTGTGTACCTTGGTCTGAAAGTTGATGCAAATGGCTTGCAACCAGTGGAGGAAAAGATTGATGCTGTCATCAATGCACCAAAGCATTGCCTGAGTTAAGATCTTTCCTTGGAGTGGTCCAGTACTAAGCACATTTCTTACCTGAGTTAGCAACCATGTTAGCTCCATTGCACGAGCCCCTCAAGAAGGATGTCCAGTGGAAGTGGATGGAAGTGCAACAGGAAGCTTACGACGCTTGTAAGAGAAGTCTCTCTAGCGATGCTCTACTTGTGCAACAGCCCACCGATACCTGTGAATCCCTGGCCAAAAACCGCCTTAGGTGGAGGAAGAGATTCCGGGAGGGTGCTGAGCATCTCAAGTCTCGTCGCCGAGAGCATGCAGAAAACAAGCGCAGGCAGCAGAAGAGGCGTGCGGCAAACCTGACTCCACAGCCACCCTTTCCTTCAACGGCTGTCTGTCCCACCTGTGACAGAGTCTGTAATTCCCATATTGGACTGTTCAGTCACCTGAGAACTCACTTTTAGAGTAGATTTTGAGGGACTGCCTATGATGATGATGATGACTTGTGCACTACGACACAGAGCGTGAGCTTAAGTTAGCGTGTGATGCTTCAGGCTACGGTGTGGGAGCTGTCATAAGCCACATAATGGATGACGGTCAAGAGAAACCAATTGTGAACCCTCACCAAGAACAAAAGAAACTATGTGCAAATTGAAAAGGAAGCACTCGCCATAGTGTTTGTAATCAAGAAATTCCAACAGTTCCTTATTGGCAGAATGTTTAGCCTGACAACCAATCACAAACTGCTCCTAGCAATATTGGGGCCCAATCTGCCAGCCCTGCAATGGCCGCATCAGGAATGCAACGTTGGGCATGTCGTTGTCACAATATGCCTACACGATTGAATATCGCATTTCAAAGCAAGATGCATTCGCAGATGTATTGCCCAGGTTGCCACATGGGGACTCATGTGTTGGAAGCGAAGGTGCAATTTTCATGCTAGGTGCAGTTTTACAGAGCAAGGTTGTATCAATTGAGGAAACAGATGAACTACTTCTTTGAGAGATAGAATTCTGGCCAAACTTCATACTGAACATCCAGGAAACGTCAATGTGAAATCAATTGCAAGAAGTTTTATTTTCTGGCCTGGATTGGACAGTGATCTTGAATCACTTGTCAGCAAATGCAACGTTTGACAAAATTGCAGAAACAAACCACCCAAAATTCATTTACAATCCTGGTCATGGCCAAGTAGACCTTTTTCAGAGAGTACATGTAGATTTCTTTGAGAAAGCAAATGATTATTTCCTGGTACTTGTAAATAGTCACTCAAAGTGGATTGAAGTGAAACACATGGGTTCGAATACTACAACTGAAAGTACCATATGAGTTGAGGTCTAACTTTGCATGTCATGGCTTGCCTGAAGAGCTTGTTTCTGACAATGACCCTCTGTTCCGTTCTGTTCTATTCCAAGAATTCATGAAATGCAACGGTATCAAATACACTCGCATTCCACCATATCTTCCAACTTCAAACGGAGCAGCCAATAGGTCAGTCAGAATAGTAATAGAAGCTCTCAAAAAGCAAGTTGTACGGGATTCAGCATGAAGCAACATTTGGCAAATTCCTTGCTGAAGTACGGAACGACTCCGTACACTACAACTGGATATACCCCAGCAGAGCTCTTGATGACGAGGAGATTGAGAACACGATTGAGTCTTGTTCAACCGAATTTGGCCTCAAGAGTTAAGGAGAAATAGTTATTATGACACCATTGAGAAAGAATGCAGTTTCACACCAAGCAAGTGTATTCGTGTTTTCAGTCCCCCTGGCAAGTCAAGTTCACACAAGTGGGATGTGGGAACCATAGTAGAGGTTGGTAAATCAAGATATATTTGGTTGAAATTGGGGACAAAATCCAAAGTGTTCATGTAGATCAAATGATCACTGCTAGAGATCAACCAAGACATGATCGTGAACCACTTGATCATGAACACATATATGAGTTTGACTCAGTTCAGACTTCAGTAACTGAAGTACCAGGTTCAAACAAGTCTGAGATAGAAACAGGATCATTTTTGAGTTCGGAACCAAAAAAAAACAGCCCTGTAAGGAGATCATGAAGGCTCCGGAAACTGTTATTGAACTGGATTTGTAGTTCATTTAAAAGAAAAAAAGCCAGGAGTTTTTGTTATGTGATACATGTAATCCTGGGAAAGGTAGGACCATTGGAGTCGAAATTGCCTTGCACCCCAATTACGGTCGGTAACCTATTGGAGCTGGGACTTTCTGCACCCAGCGCAGAAGTCCCGCCCCTCCACAGAATTACCCTTCCCGCTCCTCAAATGAAACGGAGCGCAATCTCGCCGCTCCACTTCCTTTGGGGGCACTTACCGAGGCGCTACGAGGGTGCTGAGGGAAGCGCTATAACGGATGGTCCGCATAGTGCTGACACACTTCGATTAAAGGGGAGGGCACACTCTGCATGGCCTCTGATGGCCTCCACTGGGCCACAAGAGCAGTGTGTGATTGGGCCTGCAACTTAAAATGGAGTGCGGGGCTGGGCGATGGTGGTCCGGAGCACGTTAGAGCCGCCATCGTTGAGCCAACCGGAGAGTCGGCAGGCAAAAAAAAAATGCGGCCCAGGGAGCTGGCGCCCTCCCCTTTAAGGAGCTCCCCAAGAGCGGATGTCGGCCAGCTTCGCGAACACATGGACTCGCAATGCATCATGTCTCTGTTCTTCATTTGTTCTACCCACATAAATTACAATGTGGAACCTAAAATAACTGAGTCATCTGCTCATAAGAGCATAAGAACTAGGAGCGGGAGTAGGCCATATGGCCCTTCAGGCCTGCTCCACAATTCAATAAGACCATGGCTATTCTTCGACCTCAACTCCACTTTCCCGCACTATCTCCATATCCTTTTATTCCCCTAGAGTCCAAAAATATATCATCCTTGAATATGCTCAATGACTCAGCATCCACAGCGGGAAGTTGACTGTAATTTAAGTATTGACGTGATGCCAGAAGAACAGCGAAGGATGGAAACAATCACCAAACATGAAAAGCAGCTCTTGCAACATATATCTCCACGGTAGCCCAGGGAGTGATGAAAGGAACGCAATGAAGAGTTTATTGGTAGTCACTGAAGCCGACTTACACCTCAGCCCAGTATCCCGCGATAAGTTGCATATGTTCAATTTGCGTGTTGCTGAACCTGCCAGAGGTACTGGGTGGCTTATATTACAGTACTGGGTTCTCTCTGACAGTGCTGTTGCTTTTTGCGGCAATAGCATAAAAGGAGACGGGGAGGGGGGGGGGGTGGTGAAGGATGTACGTTGTCCGTTGAGTGACTGCTTCATCTCCGCCATATTGCAGGCTGAGGAGGCCGTTTCGTGCCTGAGAAAATAGGCAAAATTTCCAGACCGATATTTCAAGCGTTGTCCTTTTGTACACTCTTCCCGTACACACATTTTTCAGGCAGGCGGAGGTGGCTGGAAACAAAACCTCAGAGACCCTGTGCCAGACTTTACTAGGGTACAGGACCTTGGGGGGGGGGCGAAAAAACATTATATTTGGAAATTAGCACCTTGGGATGTCTTACTACATTAAAGGCACTATGGGCCCAAGTTTCCACACGCGCCTAGAACGGCGCAGTCCCGACCTGGACGCCCGTTTTTCGCGCCACAAAGTGCGCCTAAAAAAATCCTCGGTATTCTCCACCTACCTGCAGGTCCTCTGGCCCTCGGCGCAGCCAGCACGAGCTGTGGGGGGGCGGAGCCAGGTCCCTGTGCTGAAAACAGTGCCGGGACCTCTGCACATGCGCGCTACAGTGGGCACGCAAGTGCAGTAGCTCCAGGCGCCGAACTGTGTGGGAGGGGCCCGAAGCACGCAGCCCCTAGCCCTGGCTGAATGGCCTCACTGAGGCTGCGTGAATAAGGCTCCTCCCATGGCCAGCTCCTGCTCACCCCCCGACCAGACCCGACACTCGCTCCCCGCCCCCCCTGCCTCCGGACCAGACCCGACACCCGCTCCCCCCCCCCCTCCGCCTCCGGACCAGACCCGACACCCACTCCCCGCCCCCCCCTGCCTCCGGACCAGACCCGACACCCGCTCCCCCCCCCCTCCGCCTCCGGACCAGACCAGACCCGACACCCGCTCCCCCCCCCCCCCCCTGCCTCCGGACCAGACCAGACCCGACACCCGGTTCCCCCCCCCCCGCCTCCGGACCAGACCCGACACCCGCTCCCCCCCCCCCCCCCCTGCCTCCGGACCAGACCCGACACCCGCTCCCCCCCCCCCCCCCCTGCCTCCGGACCAGACCCGACACCCGCTCCCCCCCCCCCCCCTGCCTCCGGACCAGACCCGACACCCGCTCCCCCCCCCCTCCGCCTCCGGACCAGACCCGACACCCACTCCCCGCCCCCCCTGCCTCCGGACCAGACCCGACACCCGCTCCCCCCCCCCTCCGCCTCCCGGACCAGACCCGACACCCGCTCCCCCCCCTCCCGCCTCCGGACCAGACCCGACACTCGCTCCCCCCCCCCCCACCTCCGGACCAGACCAGACCCGACACTCGCTCCCCGCACCCACCCCCGCCTCCGGACCAGACCCGACACCCGGTTCCCCCCCCCCCCCGCCTCCGGACCAGACCCAACACCCGCTCCCCCCCCCCCACTGCCTCCGGACCAGACCCGACACCCGCTCCCCCCCCCCCCCCCTGCCTCCGGACCAGACCAGACCCGACACCCGCTCCCCCCCCCCCCCCCCCTGCCTCCGGACCAGACCAGACCCGACACCCGGTTCCCCCCCCCCCGCCTCCGGACCAGACCCGACACCCGCTCCCCCCCCCCCCCCCTGCCTCCGGACCAGACCCGACACCCGCTCCCCCCCCCCCCCCTGCCTCCGGACCAGACCCGACACCCGCTCCCCCCCCCCCCCCTGCCTCCGGACCAGACCCGACACCCGCTCCCCCCCCCTCCGCCTCCGGACCAGACCCGACACCCACTCCCCGCCCCCCCCTGCCTCCGGACCAGACCCGACACCCGCTCCCCCCCCCTCCGCCTCCGGACCAGACCCGACACCCGCTCCCCCCCCCCCTCCGCCTCCGGACCAGACCCGACACTCGCTCCCCCCCCCCCCACCTCCGGACCAGACCAGACCCGACACTCGCTCCCCGCACCCCACCCCCGCCTCCGGACCAGACCCGACACCCGGTTCCCCCCCCCCCGCCTCCGGACCAGACCCAACACCCGCTCCCCCCCCCCCACTGCCTCCGGACCAGACCCGACACCCGCTCCCCCCCCCCCCCCCCTGCCTCCGGACCAGACCAGACCCGACACCCCGCTCCCCCCCCCCCCCCCCCTGCCTCCGGACCAGACCAGACCC